>NC_091822.1:107500-340000 GCF_038994185.2 Dermacentor albipictus | reverse complement strand
CCACGACGATAATGGAAGGGAAAATAGTCTAGAGGAATTCGAAATCCCAAATGTAACGCCGGAAGAAGTAAAGAAAGCCTTGGGAGATATGCAAAGGGGGAAGGCAGCTGGTGAGGATCAGGTAACAGCAGATTTGTTGAAGGATGGTGGACAGATTGTTCTAGAGAAACTGGCCACCCTGTATACGCAATGCCTCATGACCTCGAGCGTACCGGAATCTTGGAAGAACGCTAACATAATCCTAATTCCTAAGAAAGGAGACGCCAAAGACTTGAAAAATTATAGACCGATCAGCTTACTGTCCGTTGCCTACAAACTATTTACTAAGATAATCGCAAAAAAGAATCAGGAACACCTTAGACTTCTGTCAAGCAAAGGACCAGGCAGGATTCCGTAAAGGCTACTCAACAATAGATCATATTCACACTATCAATCAGGTGATAGAGAAATGTGTGGAATATAACCAACCCTTATATATAGCTTTCATTGATTACGAGAAAGCCTTTGATTCTGTCGAAACCTCAGCAGTCATGGAGGCATTGCGGAATCAGGGTGTATACGAGCCGTATGTAAAAATACTGAAAGATATCTATAGCGGCTCCACAGCCACCGTTGTCCTCCATAAAGAAAGCAACAAAATCCCAATAAAGAAAGGCGTCAGACAGGGAGATACGATCTCTCCAATGCTATTCACAGCGTGTTTACAGGAGGTATTCAGAGACCTGGATTGGGAAGAATTGGGGATAAAAGTTAACGGAGAGTACCTTAGTAACTTGCGATTCGCTGATGATATTGCCTTGCTTAGTAACTCAGGGGACCAATTGCAATGCATGCTCACTGACCTGGAGAGGCAAAGCAGAAGAGTGGGTCTAAAAATGAATCTGCAGAAAACTAAAGTAATGTTTAACACTCTCGGAAGAGAACAGCAATTTACAATAGGCAGCGAGGCACTGGAAGTCGTAAGGGAATACACCTACTTGGGGCAGGTAATGACGGCGGATCCGGATCATGAGACGGAAATAATCAGGAGAATAAGAATGGGCTGGGGTGCGTTTGGCAGGCATTCTCAGATCATGAACAGCAGGTTGCCATTATCCCTCAAAAGAAAAGTATATAATAGCTGTGTCTTACCAGTACTCACCTACGGGGCAGAAACCTGGAGGCTTACGAAAAGAGTTCTACTCAAATTGAGGACGACGCAACGAGCTATGGAAAGAAGAATGATAGGTGTAACGTTAAGGGATAAGAAAAGGGCAGATTGGGTCAGGGAACAAACGCGAGTTAATGACATCTTAGTTGAAATCAAGAAAAAGAAATGGGCATGGGCAGGACATCTAATGAGGAGGGAAGATAACCGATGGTCATTAAGGGTTACGGACTGGATCCCAAGGGAAGGGAAGCGTAGCAGGGGGCGGCAGAAAGTTAGGTGGGCGGATGAGATTAAGAAGTTTGCAGGGACAGCGTGGCCACAATTAGTACATGACCGGGGTTGTAGGAGAAATATGGGAGAGGCCTTTGCCCTGCAGTGGGCGTAACCAGGCTGATGATGATGATGATGATGAAGTTTGAAGGAACTTAAGATAAACAGTGTCGTCTAATATGCGTTCTCAGCGCTAGCACACTGTAGCACTGGCTGATCGGTGCGGCGGTCCGCGGGATGCGTCACAAGGAAAATAAGCTGGTAAGGAACCTGGAAATGAAGTATCAGGCATCCGAAAGCCTAGGTTTGCATAGTAGAGGCACATCGAATGGAAAAGTGAAGTATTTACGATAGCTTACGCTAGCAGAAGCCCGAAAAAATAAATGATCCACATCTTTGCGCAGTTGTTTGAGCGTAGCTCACCTTTGAGCTTGCCATTCTGCCGCCAAAACCAAAGACGGATGTGACATCATGGACGTGAAAAACAAAGAATGAATGCGACATCCCGGACGTGACGTTTGGGCGAACCTAACGCCTGCGTTCCGTCGACCGGGTGAACGCAGCCACTTTCTTTTCTACATATTGCGTAATAAGTAATTGAATAAACATCATTAAAGTTGCCCGACGGCAGGATTCGAACACAGAGACTCTAGTACAGGAGCCTGATAATGAAACCATTATGCCACAGATGCATGTATGGACAAGCGAATGAAACGCACTTATGAATTTATCGAGGGCATACCAGTGCTTTGAGACGCTTAGTGCGTTTCGATTTGGGCACATAGAAAAGCTCAATCGTTGCAATTAATAGCAATTGTACGTGTTCCTGGCGTCATCTGCACTTCGAAGAATAAAGATTGCGCTGAAATATACGACAATAAGATTTATATAGCGTAATATACAAAGCCACGAGAACGTCTGAATCCATAAGCACGAAGATCAGACAAATCCATGTACTTCCCATCATTCCCATGGAGGACAACGACTGCAGCGCCAGAGTTCCCTCTAGTAATTTTTGTAGCAAACTCTATGATCCTAGGTGCCCAGAGCCATAGAGTTTTCTACAAAAATCTATGCCTCCAGACCTGCACAAATATCCGGCTTATATGGGAGCAGCTTGCACCCACTTTCGTTCAACCGACGGCTGTAGGTGGCGCTTCTATGACCTCTTCTATGACCTCTTCTATGGTTCTATGGTTCAAATACTGGTGCAAGCAAAATTAAAAGGGGAAAGTGAACGTTGGTTGTCAGAAATACGTGAGAAACAGAAGGCCGCACCTGGAATATTTTGGAACCACATAAAATTATTAGGCAGGAAGTCAACAACAATACAACAATATATCGTAGACGAAGATGAAAACAGACTCGAAGGAGAAGCGGCAATAAATTACACCCGAAAAGCAACAGCCGAATCTTTCCAAGGCAATGACGAGGTTATACTTGTTGAAAAAAAAAGAGCATGAAAGATACCCAAGGGGAAAAGCAGCTGGTGCTAACAAATTTAAGCTGGAAGAAAGCGGAAGAGGAAATTCCTAAGCGTACAGCCACAGGGCTAGACGAGGTTCCCATTAGGCTAATAAATGAACTAGGACCAAAAAGTAAGGAAGCTCTGGTGAAAGCAGTGGAAAGAACTTTAAAAGATAGACGAATACCAGACAGTTGGCGACAAAGTAGAATGAATTTGATTTATAAAGGAAAGGGGGAGAAAGTCGGAATTCACTTGTATAGACCGTTGACCATTACATCGGTAATATACAGGCTAGCAATGCAGGCAATCAAATTAAAGCTCCAAGCATGGACAGAGCATAATGGCATTTTGGGAGAGCTTCAGAATGGCTTCAGAACAGGTAGGCGTTTGGATGACAACTTGTTTGTTCTTACTCAGTGTATTGAAATATCAAAAGCAGAAAGCAGACTGTTGTATGTGGCCTTTTTAGACAATACAGGAGCCTACGACAACGTCGACCGCACCATTTTGTGGGATATCCTGGAAGGGGAAGGCTTAGGCAACGATTGTATACAGCGTTTGAGAGAGATTTACCTAGAAAATACCGTTTGCGTTGAATGGAAGGGATTAGGAGTGAGGAGAAAGTTCATATCAACAAGGGACTGAGGCAGGGGTGCCCTTTATCCCCGCTGTATTTTATGATGTACATGGTGAGGATGGAGAGGGCGCTAGAAGGAAGTAATATCGGGTTTAGCCTCTCATACAAACAGGCGGGTACAGTAATAGAGCAGCAACGCCCAGGTTTATTTTGTGCGGACGACCCTGTGTTACTAGCTAACAAGCAAAGTGATTTGGAACGTCTGGCTAATATCTGTGGACAGGAAGGCAACGATTTAGGTTTGAAGTTTAATGTTAGAAAGTATAGGAGAAACCTAGAGCATAGCAATATAGCAAATATAGCAGAAACCTGGAGGCTTACGAAAAGGGTTCTACTCAAATTGAGGACGACGCAACGAGCTATGGAAAGAAGAATGATAGGTGTAACGTTAAGGGATAAGAAAAGAGCAGATTGGGTGAGGGAACAAACGTGAGTTTTTTTGACATCTTAGTTGAAATCAAGAAAAAGAAATGGGCATGATCAGGACATGTAATGAGGAGGGTTACGGACTGGATTCCAAGGGAAGGGAAGCGTAGCAGGGAGCGGCAGAGAGTTAGGTTGGCGGATGAGATTAAGAAGTTTGCAGGGACGGCATGGCCACAATTAGTACATGACCGGGGTTGTTGGAGAAATATGGGAGAGGCCTTTGCCCTGCAGTGGGCGTAACCAGGCTGATGAGGATGAGGATGAGGTTAGAAAATCAGGTGTTATGGTATTCAATGAAAACAGTGAACAGACAGTGGAGATACAGGGCCAAGAAATAACTCGGGTAACAGAATTTAAATACCTTGGTATATGGATAAACGAAGGCAATGGATATATGGAAACACAGAAAAAAACCATAACAGTAAAGGGGAAGAGAAATGCAGCCATAATGAAGCACAGAGCGCTATGGGGATACAATAGGTACGAGGTCCTCCGAGATATGTGGAAAGGTGTAATGGTTCGAGGACTTACTTTTGGAAATGCGGTTGTTTGCTATAAATCAGGGGTACAATCAGGACTCGACGGGAACCAAAGGTCAGTGGGTCGCCTCGCATTGGGCGCTCACGGGAAGGCTACAAATGAAGCTGTGGAGGGTGATATGGGCAGGACTAGTTTTGAAGTGAAGGAAGCTCACAGTAAAATTGAGTATGAAGAACGGCTGAGGAATATTGAAGAAAGTAAATGGGCTGGGAGGGTGTTCAGGTATCTTTACAGGAAAAACATTGATTCACAGTGGAGGAAAAGAACTAGGAAGCTTACCAGCAAGTATGCGGCCTGTAGGGTGGACAACACAACAACAAAGGTCAAGCGGAAAGTCAGAGAAGCTGAATTAATCTCATGGGTGGCGGCAATGCAAAAGAAACCTTCCATGAGTAACTACTTAAGAGGAAAAAACGAAATCAGGAAAGAAACCATTTATGATAACTCAAAGGGAAGCTCATTGCTTTTCGAAGCGAGATCAGGATGCCTTAGAACACGCACCAATAAAGCGAGATATAAGAAGGAAGAAGAAGCATGTGCTTGCTGTGGTAAAGCTAGGGAAACTATGGAGCATGTTTTATTAGAATGTGAAGACGTCTACCCAGCGGTCGATTTAGGCACCACTGGCCTCCTTGAAACCCTTGGGTTCAGAGGGAGGAGTGGTAAAGCAAACATGTCCGCAATAGACATTAGTAAGAGGCGACTGGAGGATAGGTGGAAGAAAAGTAGGGAAACAACCAAAGACGGAGACGTACAAAAGCACAGTTCGCAATAGGGGATCAGAAAATTTGGGCGTGGTAGTTCATAGTGTTTTTTTGCGTCTTTTTTCATTGTTTAACCTAGGTAGAATATTAGGCAGTATAGTAGCAAGAGCTTGGTGGCGCAACCCACCGCCCCGTTCAAAAGGGGACGCTTATAACATCCATCCATCCGTACAACAGGAAACGGACGCTCCTGTGGTAGAGGCTTCAGCGACTTCGTTCGTAGCTAAGTACTCTTTTATCTTTATTAGCTAGTGTTTTGAAGTGCAGCGTTGGCGTAGAGGTAGAACACCCACCTCGCGTGTAAGAGGTCCGTGGTTCGATTCCCGGTACCGGCAATTTTCCACCGGAATAAAAAAAATCCGCGTGTGATAAAATTGCATAAACAGGCTTGGAGTGTGGCCTGATCCCGGCGACCAGAACCGGTAACGCACTCCCTCACCAGAGCAGGATTGGCGACCCTGGTGCAGTACTTGGCCACAACCTCCTATATGAACAACACAATCAAACCCCGACCCTCAGTCCCCAGCAGCTGTAAAGCAACTGACCACGGCGGCGGTCAGACCTGCGACGCAGCAGAGGGTGCTAAGAATCACTGGCTTACAACGACAGAAAGCTGAGCTAGTTGGTAAGGATTCATAATGCAAAATAGAAGTGAGGCGTGCAGACAGCACACAAGAGCAGAGAAGTGGACAACACGAACCCCGACTATCAACTGAAGGGAGCACTGAGGCGAAAAATGAAACAAGACACAAAACTCATCTGCGCATGCTCAGGAATGGTAACACCACGTGTCAATCGGGTACACGTGCTGGTCTACGTGAGAGATAACTGTTAAGGCACTTAATCTCTTCCTTATGTAATGTAATCGAAGGCTGACTCACGCACGCACTTCTACCATTATAGATATGCCATGCCTCTACCATAAGACGCGTACCTTCATTCTTATGCCTGTACAGTATCGCGCATTCATCTAACTCTGGCTTGCAGTTACAATCTCGGCAATGTAGCGAAAGATTAGAAGGCGATCCACCGGTTAACGACCGTTTATGCTCCATTAGCCTCTGATTGATACACCGTCCCGTTTGCCCTACGTAGAACTGGCCACAGCTATGGGCAATTTGATAAACCACACCCATACGACATTCAGTAAAACTGTTGCTCTTATTGTGCTTCACTGGACAAATATCTGTTCGTTTTTTGCCTTTAACCCGCTCCTTTTTATTCTGTACGGCAGCGCATATCTTACCTAGCTTATTGGGAGCAGTGAAAGCAACATTAACATCATATCTACTAGCCACTTTTTTAAGCCTTTGCGACACTGAACGAATATACGGAATAGCCACTACTCTTTTTTTGCGATTACTGCTCTCTGTTTTACGTCCGTCCCTCTCGAAACCGACTTCTTTAGGCGCTCAGCTACAGTGGCCACCGCTACACTAGGATAACCTGCTTCTAATAGGCGCCGGACCTGCGCATTAAAACTGGCGCTCATTTTGTGCAAGCAAGATCTTGTGAGGGAAGACTTAAGGCACGACATGGCGATTCCGCTTTTTACTAATTTAGAATGCTTGGATTGAAAGTTTAGCAACGGCTTCGAAGATCTTGGGGAGTACTGCCAACAAACATGATTTTGTTCGAAGATCAAGGAAATGTCAAGAAACTGAATTACGCGTCGCTGAGGTAATTCCTTGTTAAACTCAAATCCTCCCCCATAAAGCTTAAATTGCTCACTTACCGAGGTAGCAGCAGAGTCTAATTCTTCCCTATTGCAGAAAATCAGGTAATCATCAACGTAACGAAATATCTTGATAACGCTATCATCATTTAAGAGAGGAGAATCCGGGTGATTGTACAGCTTTTAGTATGGATATCGAAGACCTGTATTATTCCTTGCCGCATGACGGGTTGCTAAATTCCGTAAATGAGTGCATTAAAGATCAAGTGCAAGAGTCGGCTTTTATTGACAGATGCGGTGTTTCCACGGGAGCTTTTCTAGAAATTCTTTCAATGTACTTGAAGTCAACGCTGATTGGGTGGAGAGATGGCGTTTTTCTGCAGAAATCAGGCATTTGCATTGGCTCAAAGGTTGCCCCTATTCTTAGCAACATTTACCTGAGTAAGGTTGACAACTGCTTAGAGAAAGCCTTAGGTGATAGCGTTATCAAGATATTTCGTTACGTTGATGATTACCTGATTTTCTGCAATAGGGAAGAACTAGACTCTGCTGCTACCTCGGTATGTGAGCAATGTAAGCTTTATGGGGGAGGAATAAAGTTTACCAAGGAATTACCTCAGCGACGCGTAATTCAGTTTCTTGACATTTCCTTGATTTTCGAACAAAATCATGTTTGTTGGCAGTACTCCCCAAGATCTTCGAAGCCGTTGCTAAACTTTCAATCCAAGCATTCTAAATTAGTAAAAAACGGAATCGCCATCTCGTGCCTTAAGTCTTCCCTCACAAGATCTTGCTTGCAGCAAATGAGCGCCAGTTTCAATGCGCAGGTCCGGCGCCTATTAGAAGCAGGTTATCCTAGTGTAGCGGTGGCCACTGTAGCTGAGCGCCTAAAGAAGTCGGTTTCGAGAAGGACGGACGTAATTACAGAGTGCAGAGCAGTAATCGCAAAAAAAGAGTAGTGGCTATTCCGTATATTCATTCAGTGTCGCACAGGCTTAAAAAAGTTGCTAGTAGATATGATGTTAATGTTGCTTTCACTGCTCCCAATAAGCTAGTTAAGATATGCGCTGCCGTACAGAATAAAAAGGAGCGGGTTAAAGGCAAAAAACGAACAGATATTTGTCCAGTGAAGCACAATAAGAACAACAGTTTTACTGAATGTCGTATGGGTGTGGTTTATCAAATTCCCCTTAGCTGTGGCCAGTTCTACGTAGGGCAAACGGGACAGTGTATCAATCAGAGGCTAATGGAGCATAAACGGTCGTTAACCGGTGGATCGCCTTCTAATCTTTCGCTACATTGCCGAGATTGTAACTGCAAGCCAGAGTTAGATGAATGCGCGATACTGTACAGGCATAAGAATGAAGATACGCGTCTTATGGTAGAGGCATGGCATATCTAAAATGGTGGAAGTGCGTGCGTGAGTCAGCCTTCGATTACTTTACATAAGGAAGAGATTAAGTGCCTTAACAGTTATCTCTCACGTAGACCAGCACGTGTACCCGATTGACACGTGGTGTTACCATTCCTGAGCATGCGCAGATGAGTTTTGTGTCTTGTTTCATTTTTCGCCTCAGTGCTCCCTTCAGTTGATAGTCGGGGTTCGTGTTGTCCACTTCTCTGCTCTTGTGTGCTGTCTGCACGCCTCACTTCTATTTTGCATTATGAATCACTGGCTCCGGACAGGCCGCCATTGGAATATGAACCTGGCAACGTTTAACGCTAGAACGTTATCTAGTGAGGTGAGTCTAGCAGTGCTATTGGAGGAATTAGAGGGCAGTAAATGGGATATAACAGGGCTCAGGGAAGTTAGGAGGCCAAAAGAAGCATATACAGTGCTAAAAAGCGGGCACGTCCTGTGCTACCGGGGCTTAGCGGAGAGAAGAGAACTGGGCGTCGGATTCCTGATTAATAAGAATATAGCTGGTAACATACAGGAATTCTACAGCATTAACGAGAGGGCGGCAGGTGTTGTGAAACTTAATAAGAGGTACAAAATGAAGATTGTACATGTGTACGCCCCTACATCCAGTCATGATGACCAGGAAGTCGAGAGTTTCTATGAAGACGTGGAATCGGCGATAGGTAGAGTGAAAACTAAATATACTATACTAATGGGCGACTTTAATGCCAAGGTAGGCAAGAAGCAGGCTGGAGACAAGGCAGTGGGGGAATATGGGATAGGCACTAGGAATATCAGGGGAGAGTTTTTAGTAGAGTTTGCGGAACAGAATAATATGAGGATAATGAATATCTTCTTCCGCAAGCGGGATAGACGAAAGTGGACGTGGAGGAGCCCGAACGGCGAGACTAGAAATAAAGTAGACCTCACACTCTGCGCTAACCCTGTTTAGTGTTGAAGCAATGAACGACAATCTTGTGGGCATCATTAGGGATGTGCAATGGAAGTCGGTGGTAACTCCGTTAGGCAGGATACCAGTAAACTATCGCAGGAGAAGAAAGATCTGATCAAGAAACGCCAATATATGAAAGCCTCTAACCCTACAGCTAGAATAGAACTGGCAGAACTTTCGAAGTTGATCAACAAGTGTAAGACAGCTGACATAAGGAAGTATAATATGGATAGAATTGAACATGCTCTCAGGAACGGAGGAAGCCTAAAAACAGTGAAGGAACTAGGAATTGGCAAGAATCAGGTGTATGCGTTAAGAGACAAAGCCGGCAATATCATTACTAATATGGATGAGATAGTTCAAGTGGCTGAGGAGTTTTATAGCGATTTATACAGTACCAGTGGCACCCACGGCAACAATGGAAGAGAAAATAGTCTAGAGTAATTTGAAATCCCACAGGTAACGCCGGAAGAAGTAAAGAAAGCCTTGGGAGATATGCAACGGGGGAAGGCAGCTGGGGAGGATAAGGTAACAGCAGATTTGTTGAAGGATGATGGGCAAATTGTTCTAGAGAAACTGGCCACCCTGTATACGCAATGCCTCATAACATCAAGCGTACCGGAGTCTTGGAAAAACGCTAACATAATCCTAATTCGTAAGAAAGGGGACGCCAAAGACTTGAAAAATTATAGACCGACCAGCTTACTGTCCGTTGCCTATAAACTATTTACTAAGGTAATCGCAAATAGAATCAGGAACACCTTAGACTTCTGTCAAGCAAAGGATCAGGCAGGATTCCGTAAAGGCTACTCAACAATAGATCATATTCACACTATCAATCAGGTGATAGAGAAATGTGCGGAATATAACCAACCTTTATATATAGCTTTCATTGATTACGAGAAAGCATTTGATTCTGTTGAAACCTCAGCAGTCATGGAGGCATTACGGAATCAGGGTGTAGACGAGTCGTATGTAAAAATACTGAAAGATATCTATAGCGGCTCCACAGCCACCGTAGTCCTCCATAAAGAAAGCAACAAAATCCCAATAAAGAAAGGCGTCACGCAGGGAGATACGATCTCTCCAATACTATTCACAGCGTGTTTACAGGAGGTATTCGGAGACCTGGATTGGGAAGAAATGGGGATAAAAGTTAATGGAGAATACATTAGTAACTTGCGATTCGCTGATGATATTTCCTTGCTTAGTAACTCAGGGGACCAACTGCAATGCATGCTCACTGACCTGGAGAGGCAAAGCAGAAGAGTGGGTCTAAAAATTATCTGCCGAAAACTAAAGTAATGTTTAACAGTCTCGGAAGAGAACAGCAATTTACAATAGGCAGCGAGGCACTGGAAGTCGTAAGGGAATACATCTACTTAGGGCAGGTAGTCACTGCGGATCCGGATCATGAGACGGAAATAATCAGAAGAATAAGAATGGGCTGGGGTGCGTTTGGCCGGCATTCTCAGATCATGAACAGCAGGTTGCCATTATCCCTCAAGAGAAAAGTGTATATTAGCTGTGTCTTACCAGTACTCACCTACGGGGCAGAAACCTGGAGGCTTGCGAAAAGGGTTCTACTCAAATTGAGGACGACGCAACGAGCTATGGAAAGAAGAATGATAGGTGTAACGTTAAGGGATAAGAAAATAGCAGATTGGGTGAGGGAACAAACGCGAGTTAATGACATCTTAGTTGAAATCAAGAAAAATAAATGGGCATGGGCAGGACATGTAATGAGGAGGGAAGATAACCGATGGTCATTAAGGGTTACGGACTGGATTCCAAGGGAAGGGAAGCGTAGCAGGGGGCGGCAGAAAGTTAGGTGGGCGGATGAGATTAAGAAGTTTGCAGGGACGGCATGGCCACAATTTGTACATGACCGGGGTTGTTGGAGAAATATGGGAGAGGCCTTTGCCCTGCAGTGGGTGTAACCAGGCTGATGATGCTGCTGATGATGATGATATTTTAAAGTGTTTTCTTTTGCATGGTGTAGGGGTGCAAACTTTGAATTCTTGGTAAGAGTAGTAAACTTACCGGCTTTGTCTAGGTCTGACGGCTCCCCCGTTAGGCCTAGTTGGTAGGAGGGACCGTGGAGGGACCATAGAAAAATATAAGTGAGGCGTGCAGACAGGACACAAGAGTAGAGAAGTGGACAACACGAACGCCGACTATCAACTGAAGGGAGCACTTAGGCGAAAAAAATAAATAACAATAAATTTTTTTTTCGCCTCAGTGCTCCCTTCAGTTGATAGTCGGCGTTCGTGTTGTCCACTTCTCTACTATTGTGTCCTGTCTGCACGCCTCACCTATATTTTGCATAAGGATTCCTTACCAACTAGCTCAGCTTTCTGTCGTTCTAAGCTTCATTTCTAGTACTCTGAGCCCTTTTCCTTGTTCCCCTACTTATCTGCACAATCCTGCTTCGTTAGCGTCCTTAATTGCGATATGTATGTTCCGCGCTAGGAGCATGTCGTGGTTTAGTCGTAATCGTGTCGCCCCATTGGAAGTTCAAATGATGTGCGGCTTTCTTCAACCATCAACTGGACATGCCAGGAGGATTGGAGCTATTCGTTCCGCTGAATCACGGCGCCAAGTTAGGTTCTACCAAAAGTGTCTAAGGGTCCGTTGCGCGGCCCTGGGAGACGGTCACCTTTGGAACCGCCCTTACAACGATTGGAATAAGTTAGCCATGCAACATGCGGACTTCCTACGGAGGATGAAACTTCCGGAGCTTCAACAAAGTAAGAGGAAACACCTTTCTATTAATTCACCGTCAAATAATGTACTGATTCTTGGAGACGCCATCGTAAGTGATGACCATAGAAAAACCCTTGCTTTAGGCCCTAAGCACTGTTTTAAGCCTAACATAAAACCCGTTGAAGTTTTAAGCTTACTGCGCTGCATGACCAGGTTCGTTCCGGAAGAAGAATGCTCACGCTGTATTTCGGATTGCATTGCTAGCCTTAAACAATCTAATTCCCATTTTAAGACGCCTGACCCTGTCCGACCGTTAGTTGATTACGTTGTGGAGCATAAACTTAGACCTGTAATATCTGACAAGGAAGGTTATTTCGTAATTATGCCAGATAACGTTTTCATAAAAAGCGATTTCAGCCATAGAAAAGAATTTGCAACCAGTCAAACTCAAGCCTTCGGTAGTTAAGCAACGCGCGGTTGACCTCTTGTCAAGACATAATCTTGATAGGCTTGTTTGTAATGTCAAGAAAGCTAAATCCCTCACCTTAGAACTGTTTTTCTCGGCCAAGACCCATAAACAAGAAATTCCTTTTCGTGCTATAGTGTCAGAAAAAGGGACGGGGCAGGTCTGTGTCGCTAGTTACCTACAGAACTGCCTAGCTTCACTAATTTTTTCAGATCCCTTTTGCCTACGTAATTCTCAGGCGCTAGTTCACTATTTGAGAGAGGAGAATCCGGGTGATTGTACAACTTTTAGTATGAATATCGAAGACCTGCATTATTCCTTGCTGCATGACAGGTTGCTAAATTCCGTAAATGAGTGCATTAAAGAACAAGTGCAAGAGTCGGCTTTTATTGACAGATGCAGTGTTTCCACGGGAGCTTTTCTAGAAATTCTTTCAATGTACTTGAAGTCGACGCTGATTGGATGGAGAGATGGCGTTTTTCTGCAGAAATCAGGCATTTGCATTGGCTCAAAGGTTGCCCCTATTCTCAGCAACATTTACCTGAGTAAGGTTGACAACTGCTTAGAGAAAGTCTTAGGTGATAGCGTTATCAAGATATTTCGTTACGTTCATGATTTCCTGATTTTCTGCTATAGGGAAGAATTAGACTCTGCTGCTACCTCAGTAAGTGAGCAATTTAAACTTTATGGGGGAGGATTAAAGTTTACCAAGGAATTACCTCAGCGACGCGTAATTCAGTTTCTTGACATTTCCTTGATCTTCGAACAAAATCATGTTTGTTGGCAGTACTCCCCTAGATCTTCGAAGCCGTTGCGAAACTTTCAATCCAAGCATTCTAAATTAGTAAAAAACGGAATCGCCATGTCGTGCCTTAAGTCTTCCCTCACAAGATCTTGCATGCACAAAATGAGCGCCAGTTTTAATGCGCAGGTCCGGCGCCTATTAGAAGCAGGTTATCATAGTGTAGCGGTGGCCACTGTAGCTGAGCGCCTAAAGAGGTCGGTTTCGAGAGGGACGGACGTAATTACAGAAAGCAGTAATCGCAAAAAAAGAGTAGTGGCTATTCCGTATATTCGTTCAGTGTCGCAAAGGCTTAAAAAAGTGGCTAGTAGATATGATGTTAATGTTGCTTTCACTGCTCCCAATAAGCTAGGTAAGATATGCGCTGCCGTACAGAATAAAAAGGAGCGGGTTAAAGGCAAAAAACGAACAGATATTTGTCCCGTGAAGCACAATAAGAGCAACAGTTTTACTGAATGTCGTATGGGTGTGGTTTATCAAATTCCCCTTAGCTGTGGCCAGTTCTACGTAGGGCAAACGGGACGGTGTATCAATCAGAGGCTAATGGAGCATAAAAGGTCGTTAACCGGTGGATCGCCTTCTAATATTTCGCTACATTGCCGAGATTGTAAATGCAAGCCACAGTTGGATGAATGCACGATATTGTACAGGCATAAGAATGAAGATACGCGTCTTATGGTAGAGGCATGGCATATCTATAAGGGTGGAAGTGCGTGCGTGAGTCAGCCTTCGATTACTTTACATAAGGAAGAGATTAAGTGCCTTAACAGTTATCTCTCACGTAGACCAGCACGTGTACCCGATTGACACGTGGTGTTCCCATTCCTGAGCATGCGCAGATGAGTTTTGTGTCTTCTTTCTTTTTTTCGCCTCAGTGCTCCCTTCAGTTGATAGTCGGCGTTCGTGTTGTCCACTTCTCTACTCTTGTGTCCTGTCTGCACGCCTCACTTATATTTTGCATAATGAATCTGTACCAACTAGCTCAGCTTTCTGTCGTTATAGGGACCATAGAGTTAGTAGAACAACTCTAGATGAAAGTCTGGGCCGGAAAAGTGGGAACCTCTAGGGCGCCCATGGAGTTAGTAGAACAGGGCGCCACCCTGTTGCTACTGGTCAATGTGGCCAGCGCCATTACTACTGAAAGAGCTGAAAACAAGTACAGGTCACCTTATGCTTTGTCATCTAAAAAACGCATACCTGATGGCTTTTTGAAGGTGGTACGTTAATATTAAGTTTACAGAAAGCGATCGCTAAATCCGTGACCTATGTAAATCACGATGTACGCATTCATGCAATAAAGGATGAGGCGAATTTCGGTTTCGAATCTGTTTTTTTTGATGCGTAGTAGTTTCATGCAGTTTATGTTCGACATGCGATCGCGCGTCGACATCGGACGCTATGGCACACTCGTGCCTTATGTGCCACCGAAGCCCCGAAGTGCTCTGGCATATACCTTCACATGTAAGTAAACGAATGTATCTCCTTGTTGAGAATATCACGCGGGTAGGCAGCTCTTGTGGTGCATCACAATCGTTTGAAAAGCGTCGCAGTAGAGCATTTTTATGCATGCGGAGCGGTGTTTTTATTTGCAGGTTTCCCTTCAGTAGGCAATTGCTGGACAGGCGGACCAGCGCACCGGAATTGTACTGGCGAAGCCACAAGCAACTCAAACAATCTGTTTAATTGTTGCACTTTGAACAATCATGCTTCTACAAAGGCCACAGCAGAAAAAAAGCCTGATGCCGAGTATTTCTGTGCTACGAAGTAATCAAGAGGCGAGTGCTTAATGCGGACGAAATCGAGTGCATTGAGACTTAGAACGACGAAAGCTGAGCTAGTTCGTAAGGATTCATTATGCAAAACAGAGGTGAGGTGTGCAGACAGGACACAAGAGCAGAGAAGTGGGAGGCGCTCGTGTTGTTTGCTTGTAAATACTCTACTCTTGTGTCCTGTCTGCACGCCTCACCTCCGTTTTGCATAGCGAGTGCATGAACTCACATATGAATAGCTTAGGCGTTTTATTAACTGTGCAATATTTTCAACACTTCCTTGCATGCCATTTGATGTAGAATATATTTTCTGGTCGCAAATTTGTGCAGTGAATCTATTTGCATGATCGACTCCGCGCCTGTGGGACCGTTCACTTGCACTTGATGCTGAGTCTTTTACATGTACCCATAAACTGCAGATATGCACATCGGATCCCTACGAGCATTTTCAAAATTCAAATATTTTAGACAACAGGCACATATGCAATACTGACATAATCCCGAACACCACTTAGCGGCTGGGACACATTTTTGTTGACCATACTCGCAGGTAAAATAAGTACATCATGTGGACAGCTACAGCTCATTTTCCTTAAATCAGTGTGTACAAGGGGTATGCAAAAATAATATTTTTCTCGCGCACCGATTATTTTTGCTGTATAAGCAAGAGAACCCACCACGTTAGTGTAACGTATCTTGTACATCACACTAATAGGTGCTTTAATTTACCAAGTGAGATGAGTTACTTTATGGCTCATTCAGTCATATCACACTGCAAGCTGCATTCATCAATCTTCTATTGGATTTTGCAAATGTTTAATGGAACATGTTTCGCTTTTATGTAGATATGCAATGGCAAGCCCTTCCGTGTGTTCCAAATGTAAAATTTAAGCTCTAAATTAAAGAAGGCATTTCTTGTCAGAAACAAGAAAAAATGGTGAATGCAGAGAATCAGAAGCCCAAGGTACAGAAATTATGAAAAGTTTCGAATGATTTTAAGGAAAGAGTCGTATTTGAAAATGCAAGACTCTTTAGTGGAGGTCAATTTAGTGGAAGTCAGTTTAGGTAGAATACTCTGCAAAATTATGCGAGTGAGGGGATGTCAAACAATCGGTCAGGAAATGCGTTCTTTTCTGCAAAACCGAAGGTGATTGCTATTACATATGTCACTTTAGCATCATGAGACTGCTGCTTGATAAATTCAGATATAAACCAATAAACAAGACACGCAAAAATAAAAAAACAATTTAATGATGCCCTCTCCACACTGAGATAAATAAAAATAAACACATCACATGTAATGTGGACATATCAGACGCCATGTGAAACACTAAAGGAAAAATTCAGTTTCGAGCTGTGGCACTTGCCGCATAGATGTAGGGGGCCTTGCACTAATAGTTATAGTTACCACTGCATTTAGAAATTGAAAGCATTCGTGCAGACAAGGATGATTCTTTATATTTTTGGCTACCACTTCAAATGCCTCCACCAAGTGTTACAATGCTGCACGCAGCCATACTAAGGATCTCGCAGCAACACCTGCAGGTAAAAAGCAGAAGCAGTCAAAGTGCTGGTGTGTACTGGACACTATGTTTGAAAACCGTGAGACAAGAAGAGTGCAAGAAGCAGACTTAACAACTGCATTTATGTCCATAATTCCCCATTTGAATGGCCTTTTCTTTTTGCTTAGACAATGCCTACGCCTAGCCACAGCAGCTCCCTCATACAGACTCCGCAAGCCAGGAGGCCATGGAGGCAAATGCAGGTAAGAGGCAAGAAGCAATAGCTTTAGTATCGACATTCATCTAATTTCTTTCTTTTTCTTTCGTTTAGACAGCCAGCACACCTCGAACAGCCACCTTGACTGCGGGTGTGTCACCCTAGTCGCCAAGGAAACATTTGAGGGAAAGCGACAGGCAATGTGAACAGCCACTTCTCCATGTAAACGATACTCTTTCTCTCGGATGACTCCTATGCCTCGCCACGCCAGCACACTTGTACACAAAGATGCCGCGGAGGCACGTGCAGGTCAGAGGCAAGAAGCAGTGGCACTGGTGTCGACATTCACCCAATTTCTTTTTCTTACACTGACGCAGCCAGCACACCTCGAACAGCCACCTTGACTGCGGGTGTGTCAGTAGATTCCTGTTGTATATATGCTCATAATAAACTTCAGTGAATTTGAACTTGATGATAAACTTGAAGGCAAATGGGACATTGATGCATTGTATTTTTGAACATTTATTGTACACATACAATATATGTTATACTTTGCAGTGCTACAGAACGTATTTTGAAGCTTCGCCCTATATTTTGCACCTTTAATTACGTATGTGTTGTGTGGCCCTCAATGCAGTTCATGTTGTAGCAGCTGCTTTGTCTGTGTATCGCACATTGGCTTAAGCTCGTGATATCCACATACTTCTCTCACATATACAAAATAAAGTTCTATGTAGTCCTCAAGTGTTTCCACAAAAAATGAAAGTAAACAATCTGATCGTGGAATTGTGTTTATTACAGTGATTCCTATGACAGTTACTGACAAGTTGACAACTTGAACTGGTCAGTTGGTCCATAGCCTCCACTATTTTTCAAAAATAAAGGAAGCTATGATCCGTCATGGTAGGGAATTGTATGTGCACATAAAAAAAGGCGGTATGTGTGTGTGTTTGTAGTGGAGGGGGTATAGGATTAGGGCGGTACTAAAAAATGTACCAACACCGTCCTCTAGACCCATTCCGTTAAGGTACCGTAAGAAAGCGTATTATGCATAAAGTTCATACAATGAACTTTGATATTACTACACACGCCAGGCGCACGAGCTACATTTGTCATCAGGCATTCGCGACTGCACCGGATGCCCTCCATATTTTTCTGGTTAATCTTGCTGACTGCACCGAGGCAAAAGAAAGATCATGGGCGCAGGTGCCTTTAAAGTATCTCGACCTTGCGAGGCACTGCTGCGCGTGCCAGGGGAGCTGTCCGTGCGAACACTCCCTGGCACACACCTGCCTCGGCGGTACCAACCTATGTAACGTTCTGCTTCGAGCTTTGAGTTCCTGCACGGCCTGCTTTATTATAATCTCGGGCGCTCTCCTGAGACTTCCGTTTGTCCGTTACACGTGCCCTACAGCTGTGTCAGTACTTATAATAAAAAAACCCGATCTATCGTCGTGGCAATAGATCGCGAAAGCGGCTTTTGCAACATACCGCGCTCGTGCGAAGAGAATTACGGAACACCAACGAGGAATCTGACCACAGCTTCGAGCTCGTAACCTCGTCGAGTGACACTCCTGCAACAGGCGTGACCGCTGAAAACCGCATACCGCCGGAATCTTCAACAGGATCATCCCTCGGTTGCATAACTGCCACCTGTACGGCCAACATGGACCACAACCACACCGTCCCGCAACATAGAATAAAGAACCAACCTATAAAGCCCAAACACACAGCTGCACGCACACACTACAAGCGAGACGCCATGCTGCTACGCTGCTACTGTTGCCGGATCAAAACTGACTACTGTCACCAAGTCTAGCAAGCGTCTCAGGAGCTGGCAACTTCGGTGCGTAGCAACATGGCGGCGCTCTTGCGGTTACCGATTTCAATGCATGGGGCCTATGGGTAGCTTGTCCTCTAGAGTCAGTATAGTAACTCTATGGGAGGGACCTATTGATAGGCTTAGTTAATTCTTTCAGCTAGCTCCTCGGATTCTTACATGGGGTAGGGAGTGATAATTCTTTATTTTAGTTTGGGATAGCGGTCGAGGTCGGCTTTGCTTGAGTGATTTGGCGAACTTCCTCGTTGGGCCTAGGGACGTAGGCCTAGCGACGAAATCGAAGAACGTGAAGGCCGCGGGTGACGGGGAGCAAGTACAGTGCGACGAGTGCCTGCGATGGTGCTTCCTCGACGAGACTAAGTTCCAGAATTTAGCAGACGCGGAGGGGTCTAGCTTCACGTGCAGGTCGTGCGAGGGCGTCAGGGACGTCGCCCAAAAACTGGAAGGGAATTGGGCGGCTAAGTTCGAAGAGCTTAAGGCAGACCTGAGGGAGGAACAGGAGAAGCGGGTAGCACTGCAGGCGAAAGTTGACAATTTCGTCAAGGTGGAGGCGGCCCAGGCCGCGCAGTTAGTAAGGACCGTGGGCGAGCTTGAGGAAGAAAAAGAAAGGAGCGCCGAACTGGAAAGGCGGCTCGACGCGCTGGAGAAGCGGGCAGCGGAGGAGGTCGGGTCAGGACATCAAAGTATTGGCAAAAACCCAGAAAGTAGGGTAGACCCTACAGGCGAAGTGGGAGGCAGGGAGCCAGAGCAAGCCGTCGTCAGCTCGCCGCTGGTGAAACGGCGTAGTTATAGTGAAGCTGCACAACGCGCCCCGAGTGAGGCGACGCTGCAGCCACAGGGGCGCCAGCGGGCGCAAAGGGAGGGGCAGTGGACACAGGCTGCAGTCGAACGGTTTGCACGCAGAAGGGTCCTGGTGATAGGGGACTCCAATGTGGGGAGGGCCGAACAGGGCGTGATGGCGAGAGTGAAGGCGGACGTGCGAGTACAGGTGGAGGCGCAAGCTGGCAAGGGCATGGCGGAAGCAATGACCAAGGCGCGGGAAGTGGTTGGGGTCAGCACGGAGAGCGACAGCTTGGTCATTATGCATTGTGGGCTCAATGACGTGCTTAAGGGGAGAAGCCAGGACCTTGAGAGGCACATTGAGACTGGGCTGAGTAAGCTTAGAGAGGCATGCATGGGAATACTGCAAGAGAGTGCAGGGTAGCAGAAAGGGTGGGGGAATTGGAGCACTCATTCATAAAAATACAAATTGGCAAAATGTCAAACAGGAATGCAAGGAGCATTTATGGCTAAAAGGAAAAGTAGCAGGGGCGAAAACACTTCTAGGTTTTGTATACCTTTAGACAGGATCAAATGCTAAAGAAGAAAAAAAAAATGTTGGACTGTATAGCAGTGGACATCAATGAGCTAGGAAAAGGATGGGAAGTAATTGTATTAGGAGACATGATTGCGCATGTTGAAGATATGGATGGGTACACAGACTCCACAGGTAACATGCTGCTGGATATGTGTGAGAGGCTTAACTTAGTTGTCTGTAACTCTACTGAAAAGTGTGACGGGATGATAACATGGGAGGTAGGGGGTCGACACTCGACAATAGATTTTTTATGCGTTAATGTCACATAGGATGTACGATAGATTAGGAGCCATGATTATAGATGAACAGGGCTCCAGAAGTATAGGTAGGGACCACAAACGTATCAAGTTGAGCTTTAAGAGGGAAACTAAAGCACGAACGACGTGCGAGGAAATGCCAGATGTGATTTTTTACTCAGAAGACCAAGTGGAAATAGCGGCCAAACTAATTGAAGAGGAAATATCAGAGGGTACTGAAACTGATTGGACTTACCCAAAGTTAATGAGACTATTTGAGTGTGAGCTAGGTAAGGCGCGAGTCAGGAAAACAAGGCAAGGGATGCGAAAACTCAAGAGCTGGTGGGATGAAGAGGTTAAGAAGGCCATAAAGAAACGTCAGAAAGCCTCCAGGGAACACAGGTATACCAAAAGTAAGGGAGAACCTGAAGCAGAAGTAGAGAGGAAATGGGTAAACTACATAAACTGCAAAAGGGAAGCATCCTATTTGATCAACGAGAAAATCAAGACAAAAGGGTCCCAATGGCTGTCAAAAATAAGCAATAAAAAAGATAAACAGGCAGCTAGAAAATTATGGCAACATCTGAACTCCTTGGGTAATAGGACAAGCCTAGAGCAGAGGTATATAGTAACAGCTCAAGGTACTCGGTTAGAAGGAGAGGAAGCAATGGTGCATATAGGAACCAGGTTGGGGCACGCTTCCGCAATGAGCAGGGTCTCAAAGATGCCTATTCTGCTGCAGGTTTTCCTGCTTTGGATGTTCCCCTTGGAATTCAGCAATCTTCGGCCGGCCGAGCCCACCCAGGCACTACCTATCTGCGACACGGACTGCCGGTTTCCCGAACACCGCCCGACGAACAGCAATGGCACTCCGCACGCACCTGGTCTTCGCATTGACAACTTCTTCGCCTGGCAACAGAGCGCTCTTGGCATCGGCAACTACTTCGCCTGGCAACCGAGCGCTACTATCAGCGCGCGTGATCCGCCTGGGGCTCTATTCTGGACACGCATGGCGGCTGCACGGCCGCCATTATCCGCCATGTTTACTCTCTGATTGGCTGTCGAGAGGTCACGTGTTTTGAAATTTGTGCCGGGAAGCGGAAGTATTGCAAAATGCAATTTTGCGTTTTCATCAAGATGACGAAACGTGACGTGGAGCTGCAAATTTTATGGACTAATACATTTTTGTGGTCCTTCGCAGATATATTGTGATGTTAGGGCTTCAAAAAGAATCTGAGCGGTAGCGTGCAGAAGCCAGTGCAATGCATCTGAAATTGCGCGAATATGTGGTGGCGATCCAAGATATGCGCCATGCCAGCTTGCTGATTGGCTGAAGGAATATCTCGTGAGGAGCGTCACAGGAAGGGCTGTTTCGTAATCGTCATTTTGACGATGCGTGACGTTGCGCTGGGCCGCCATCGCTGAGATTTTCCGCCATAACTTTTACTGCGACGAGCCGCGCGAATTATGCTAATGGGCAGCCATATGCAATGGCAGCCGAGAGGAATGCGTATCGCCACATTTTCCCCGTCGTTTGGCGCCACGAAAATCTTTTGTTCATAACGCGTGCTCATCGTATTCGCATCGCTCTCGGGTGGTGTTGGCATTTGTGTTTGGGGCCATCGTTTTTTTTAAAAGAACGCGTTTATACAAAATAATATTGGTTGAATATAGCAAGCTTTCAGCAATGTTGTCCACTTTTCACTGCTGAATCTGTGTTGTAATCGAGATTAATGCCTTTTCGCACAATCAGACGTTATGACAACGGCCTCTTTTTAATTTTTAAAAAGAAATGTACGCAAGGCGGCGCCTTGAAGTTTCCTCCCGCGGTGCGAGAAACCAGCGAAATGAACAAGAGATGGCAGCGCCGGCGCTTGCGTCGCTCTAGTGGATATCTCTTGCGCGCGCAACGCTATCGGTGATATGCGGCCGTTTCTCAGCCAGCTGAGTCGGGCTGAGTCACTTGCGTTTCACGAAATAGCGATAACGTGGCCTAGAACGTGCGCGCAACACCACTGGTAGGTCGCGTATGTTGTCTCAAGAAAGAAAACAAGCGCGTTGGCGCCAACATGCGATGACTCATTCCATTTTCCAGGGACGCGCATCCTAGCTATTGAAGCAGACGACGGCTTGTACACAGCAGACGACGGAAGCAAGAAGCGTTTTCGACGGAATAATCATACGCATTGAGATAGCTGCAATATTTTTACTGCGGAGGAAAACTGTTCTACTTTACCGATAACGCTACATTCAGTGCCTTCATTTCAGTTTCTTAGGCAAAACGTCAAGTTGGCGTCACGTTACGTAAGCAAAACCGGGCCACCAGCGCCATTTTGTTTGCGTCGCGCCTACGTCACGCATCGAAGAAAATGGCGGAATGTCCAGAATAGCGCCCCTGGTCTACATAAACGGACGCAGTCCGGAGGCCAGTTGGGGCACGCTACCGCAAAGAGCAGGGTCTCAAAGATGCCTATTCTGCTGCAGGTTAGTTATCTCCCGAACGCGAAATGCATTCGATGTAATGATCCTTTATTTGCGTTGTCGTGCCCCCTGGACGCCCTTGACGATTGGCGGTGGCTGTTAGGCCTGTCGCTTTGTTCTTTCTGTATCAATGGCCATCTAGTTTTTCTTGTACTTGTTTTGTCTGGCGACATTGAATTGAACCCTGGACCCCCAACCCTTCAGTCTATATCAGAGGCCATTGCCCGAATGGAGCTCTCGCAAAACACCATACTGTCCGAACTTGCTTTGATCCGTTCTGCTCAGGCAAATATAGAAAACCTTGTCAGTGGTCTCAGCAGCCGTGTTTATGTACTAGAAAAAAAGTTGAAGTCTTCCAATCCACTGACCAACCCGTCGCTAATACTGTCCTCGGAAAGCTTTCCTCAGATATCAAGGAGCTTGCCGGGAAATGGGACGATTCAGAGAGCCGCCTTCACTGAAACAACCTGTTGTTTTTCGGAATTACAGACGCCAGTGGCGAAACGTGGGCAAAGTCTGAGTCGCATATCTTATCATTCTGTGCGGAGCACCTTGAAGTAACAATCTCTAGTTCTGATATCGAGCGAGCTCACAGGCTTGGTCGTTTTTGCGATAATAAACAACGTCCCATTATAGTCAAACTATGCAGCTTTAAAATGATATCGAATATTTTGTCAGCTGGATCTAAACTGAAGGACACGTCATTTTCAATTCGAGAAGATTATTCTACACATGTGCGCAAAGCTCGAGCAAAGTTATACGCATATGGCCTCAATATTAAGCTGCCTTTTAAGATCCGTTTTGATAAACTAGCCATTGGTAACAAGCAATACACTTACGATGCCGGATCGGATTCTGTACTCGAATTGAAAATATAGCGTTTCCCGCGTATTCCAAGGCTTCCACAGTTAACATCGTATCGGCCAGTACATCGCCCTGTCAGCGCACCAGCAGACCAAACAATATCGTCTCTACTTACCAATATCCGTAGCTACTTTCCTAAAAGGGAATGTGTTGAAGCCATTCTTCAAGATAACCTTACTGACATCGCTGTTTTCACAGAAACATGGCTAACCCCTGATATATCATCCGACGAGCTACTGACAAATATGCCATTTTCTGTGCACAGACGTGGCAGGCTCGGACGGAAAGGCGGTGGTGTTCTAGTTAACGTGAATCCCAACCTACCTTCCTCTGCACTCAATATTGAATGCCATCACGAAATTCTCTGCGTGAACATATCTCTCCCTGGAAGCACTAACATACTCATCGCTTGCTATCGTGCGCCTAACTGTGACATTTCCTTTGTAAAAGAACTACACACTGTCCTTTTTGGTTTGCACAACCGCTTTCCTAGAGCCAACGTTATTCTCTGTGGTGATTTCAATTACCCTGATAGAATCTGGGATACTTTAGGCGCTATTTCTGGCCAATCTAAAGAATTCCTCGATCTTGTACTTATGTATAACCTTACTCAGACAGTAAATATGCCAACTAGGATCAACAACATCCTTGATCTAGTTTTTGTTTCGCACCCAGAAATGGTCCACTCAATGTCTCGCGCTCGCGGTCTCAGCGATCACAATATAATTTTATTTAACCTATCAGTATCGAAGCCTCCCCGTAACTCTTCCACTAAAGTAATCCGTGATTATAACAAAGCAGATTTCACTACTATGAATGCTGAACTCACGAATCTTTATCACACCTTTAAACAGCTGGCTCCTTCCAGGACTGTCAACCAAAACTGGTTAATGTTCAAGCGCAAACTCTTGGCACTAGTCGAAGCTTGTGTTTCAGTAATATGCATTCGCGGCGACGCTGGTAAACCCTGGTTCAGTAGTGCCCTAACTAAGCTATCCCGGAAGAGAAAACGTCTTTTTCGCATAGCTAGGCGTTCTAGTTCAGACCTCAGGTGGGAAAAATACTTCAGATGTCTGAAAGAGTATACAAGCCTCCTGAAGACCTCCAAAAAGAAATTCTTTCATCAGAATCTACTGAACATAATGAGCAAAAATCCACGAAAATTCTGGAATCTGATTTCCCCTTCTAGCTATCAATCGGACAATATATCTCTTTCTAACCCGGATGGTTCGCATCTGTCGCCTGACGAACGTCCTGATGTTATGAACTCTTACGTTTCTTCGATATTCACCCATGAACCGCATCATAACATTCCGAACTTTGCTGATCCCAAATTTTCTCAGATGCTGCCCATTACAGTTACGGCGGAAGGCATCGCAAAGCTGATTGAAAAGTTGAAATTATCAAGCAGTCCCGACCCCGATAACATATCTGCTAAAGTGCTCAAAGCAACCGTAATCCCATCAAGTCGTTTACTACAAACAATCTTTACCCAATCCCTCAATGAAGGCGCGCTTCCAGATGACTGGAAGGTCAGCAAAGTAGTTCCAGTATTCAAAAGTGGTAACCGGTCTGATCCTTCATATTATCGTCCAATCTCTTTAACATGCATTGCATGCAATATAATGGAACATATAATTTATTCCCAAGTCGCCCTACACCTTGATAACACTGGGTTCTTTTTCGCCAATCAACACGGTTTCAGGTCTGGTCTTTCTTGCGAAACGCAACTTTTTGAATTTACCACCGAGCTTCATTTAAACCTAGATTCATTATTTCAAACTGATGTAATATTCTTAGACTTCTCAAAGGCATTCGATCGTGTTCCCCATCTACGACTAATCTGCAAACTCTCTTCTCTCAGCCTACACCCGCAAATTCTAGCCTGGATTAAATGCTTCCTCACCGACCGCCTCCAGTACACCGGTATAGGTGGATGTTCTTCAGCCTCAAGCAAGGTATTTTCTGGAGTTCCACAAGGATCAGTCCTTGGTCCCCTTTTCTTTCTCATCTACATTAATGACCTCCCTTGTGGTATTTCATCATCCATACGCCTCTTCGCAGATGACTGTATCCTTTATCATCGAATTTCTACCGAGTCTGACCAGGCCCTTCTTCAGAACGACCTGCATTTAATAGATAACTGGTGTACCAAATGGTTGATGCAGCTTAACATTTCTAAATGCAAATTTATTCAAATTTCCCATAAGCACACTAAAATCACCCATGAGTACTCATTGCGCACAGTCAACATCTCGCAAGTACAAACGTATTGCTGCCTCGGTATCCTAATCGCTAGCAATCTTAACTGGTCGGAACACATCACGAAACTGATCGCCGACAGCTCTAAATCACTAGGCTTCATCAGAAGAACATTATCGTTGTCACCCCCTTCCGTCCGTAAACTGGCATACGAAACTTTTGTTCGAACAAAACTTGAATACACTTCCGCGATTTGGTGTCCACATCAAACATATCTAATCAATGCAATAGAATTGGTCGAAAACCGTGCTGCTCGATTCATATCTTCAAAATATGACTACAAAACTAGTATCAGTACTATTAGGTCATCGCTCAATTTACCCACACTAGTCTATCGACGCAAGATAGCACGTCCATGCTTATTTTACAAGTTGTACTACCATTTTCAACATCTGCGCGAATCACTTCTACCACCAGCACGTTCTTCACGACGCCTGTTCAATTCACTCAGTTTACAGCGCCTGTATGGATCAACTGCTGCCTTCAATAAATCATTTTTGCCCACAGCAATACAGGAATGGAATGCACTCCCAGATGCAATTGTCAGGGAGCATGATCCTGAAGAATTTAAAGAGCGGTTGCTTTCACATTTTGGAAACTACAATTGAACGATCTCTCTTTTCATTCCAAGTGTTGTTGCATTTGAAGTTGCCTATACTCCCATTTTGTTTTGCTGCATTACTTAACCTGCGCTATTTCAATTCATTCTTGATGTAACATCTTTGACTTATGTATATCTATGACTACCCCCCCCCCCTTATGTAATACCCTGTAAAGGGTCCTTAAGGGTCCAATTAATGATGATGATGATGATGATGAGGGAAAAATTTACAAAACAGAGAAGTGGTACACGCATTACGTCGGAGAGGGATAGCCCGGTCAACCCACTGCTTTCGCTTGGACAAAAAGAGTGGGAAAGGGCTGAGAAGAGGGTACCAAGTAGCACATCGGCAGGCGCCGATGGTATTCCAATTATGTTAATAAAGAAATTGAGCCCGAAATCTAAGAAAGCATTGAGGGAGGTGGTGAGCAAAATGCTAGTGGATGGTAAAGTACCTGACGAATGGAGGCTAAGTAGGATGAGAATGATATATAAAGGAAAGGGGGACAAAGCTGACATAAATAACTACCGGCCTATAACAGTGACGTCAGTGGTTTACAGGGTGGTTATGCAGATTATAAAGGACAGACTGCAGGCATTGGTAGAGAACGAGGGGGTACTTGGAGAGCTACAAAATATGTTCCGGAAGCATAGGAGGCTAGAAGACAATGTGTTCTCACTAACACAGTGCATTGAAATAGCTGAACAGGAACACAGACCCCTATGGCTGGCTTTTTTGGACATCAACGGATCCTATGACAGTGTACTTCAAGAGGGCTTGTGGGGCATTCTGGAAACATTAGGAGTGCAAGATGGAGTAACCAATTTCTTAAAAGATATCTATAAAGGTAACCGGGTGATTATACAATGGGAAAATCAGGTTTCGGAGCCTGTAATGATTCGGTGGGGGCTTAGGCAGGGGGGCCCATTGTCACCTCTGGTGTTTATGCTGTGCCTTCAAGGTTCAGAGGACAAAATACAGCAAAGCGGACTCGGCTTCAACCTATCATTTTTCAAACAAAGAAAATTGATTGAACAGTCATTACCTGGACTGATGTACGCGGATGATTTCGTATTAATGGCTGACAATGCAGAAGATCTGCAGGAATTAATGGACATATGTGGTACAGAAGGAGACTGATTAGGCTTGAAGTTTAGCAAAGAAAAATCAGCAGTCATGATTTTTAATGATAACATTTGCGGTGAGCATAAGATACAGGAGGCCACGCTGGAGATAGTCGATAAATACAAGTACCTTGGGGTGTGGATAAATAATGGCATTGAGTATCTGGCAGAGTACGAAAAATCTCTAACGACTAAAGGTAACAGAAGTACAGCGATTTTGAAGAGTAGGGCACTGTGGAACTACAATAAGTACGAGGTAGTACGAGGGATACGGAAGGGGGTAATGGTTCCAGGCCCGACTTTTGCCAATGCAGTTCTATGTATTAGAACAGAGACCCGACAACTGTTGGAAATTAGGCAACGTGGTGTGGGTAGGCTCGCTCTGGGAGCACATGGCAGGACGCCAAATCTTGGAGTGCAGGGGGATCTGGGATGGTCTTCATTCGAGGGCAGAGAGGCTAGTAGCAAGGTGGCATTTGAGGAGCGATTGAGAAAAATGGAGGAAATTCGGTGGGCTAGGAAGGTTTTCAGTTACTTATACACGAGGAATGTTGACACGAGGTTGAGGAAGCGAACTAGAAAATTGACAAGCAAATAATTGGGCAGTAGCGGGGGGACAAGTAAGGAATCTTCTGTCAAGAAAAAGGTTAAGGAGACAGAGAGGGGTATGTGGAGTACAGAGATGCAAACCAAATCGACATTGGAGGCATACAGGACGTTTAAGCAAGAAATAGCCAAAGAAAATATTTACGATAACTCTAAGGGAAGCTCATTGTTGTTTGAAGCCAGGACAGGTGTACTGCGGACTAAAACGTACCGAGCCAAATACCAGGAGATAGATTTGGTGTGCAAGGCGTGTGGAAAGGAGGAGGAAACGGCTGAACACCTGATACTTGCTTGTAAACAACTTCACCCTACAGTTGAATCTAACGGGGAACTATTGAAAGCTTTGGGTTTTAAAGACAGTGAAAGTAGAATAGACATTGAACAGGTAGAAATAACTAAACGGAGACTATCTGATTGGTGGATAATATCAACGCAAAAGTAAAGGCGCCCACCCACCCACCCACCCACCCACCCACCCACCCACCCACCCACCCATCCATCCATCCATCCATCCATCCATCCATCCATCCATCCGTCCGTCCGTCCGTCCGTCCGTCCGTCCGTCCGTCCGTCCGTCCGTCCATCCATCCATCCATCCATCCATCCATCCATCCATCCGTCCACCCGTCCGTCCGTCCACCCGTCCGTCCGTCCGTCCGTCCGTCCACCCGTCAGTCCGTCCATCCATCCACCCATCCATCCATCCGTCCATCCATCCATCCATCCGTCCATCCGTCCATCCGTCCGTCCGTCCGACCGTCCGTCGTACATAGGTATGCATGCATATAGATCCATTAAAGGCTAGGTGGCGCGCGCCGCCGCCACCCGATTCAAAGGGTTGAGCCTGAATCATCCATCCATCCATCGGGTGCTATGCGGCGGGCGGCTATGCGGCGTTGTAATTAGTACGGCAGCTGTTGTGTTGTGACGAACTGCTTCTCTAGTTGATTTTTGCTAACACAGTGACAGTGATGTCACAAGGCTTTGATCGGTCACTTGGCTCCAAAAGTTGACTGCCCGAACCTAAAAAAATGTCGGAGCGTGTAGTCCGCTGCTCCCTGAAATAGCGTTAAATAGCCGCTCCTATTGCCTTTTTGAAGCAGATTATTATAAATCACATTGTGTATAGAGTTCGCAACGTACACAACAGTTTCATTGTACACGTTTTAAAATTTGCGTCTGCGCTCCTTAGAAACTTGAAGCCACCGTAATGTTCGATGACAGAACGATTACCACTCATTTTAACTCTTAAAAGTTGTCCGTGAATGCGTCGCGAGTTCAAAAAGTGAATTACGCACACAGCTTCACTGCGTACGTATCTTAAGCACCACCGTTATGTTGCCGCCGTACCACGCAGAAAAGCTAGCTTTAAAGTTTGAAAAGAGTTCCGTGACACGATTTTTAAGGCCTGCAGTGCAGTACGTTTTAAAGCACTGGGATTTAATTATTTTTTTGCACGCTTTCTACTGAGCTAGACATCCAACGATATTAAAAACAAGATATGCTCACCTTCCCTCGAAACAGAATCGATCAGCCTATTGCACATATCGGGCGGAGGGCTTATTCGTGAATACTTTTACTATACTTTTACCAGATAATCTTCATTTCACTACGGCACACAGCAGTAAATCCTAATGTCATCTACGACATTACGCTGTCTGTAATCAACGAAAGAAAGCTTGATTATCCGATGAATCTTTTTAAACAATTTTTCTAGTCTCTTAAGGAGGCTAGGAAAGGGAAATTTATGCCGTCGATCTAGCATTGCAGCGGCCACCTGTGCTCGTTGTTTACATTTCTTGCACCGCTCATCCTCTTCTAGTTTCACTATTCAAACGCAAAGCATTCGCAAATATGTCTTCTTTTGAATGTTTGTGAATTTATTCATTTACCGCCAATACAAGCGCTTTGTGCCTGCCGAAATGGCAAGACAAGCGCTGAACAGATCGCAGAAGCAGACGACAGCGAACAGGATATAACTAGCGCCACTCTTCTCGTACGTTCTTTCAGTAGCAGCAAAAGGGACGAACTAGACCAGGCGTGCTGGAGGAGGGAGATATGTGCAGGTCTGCAGCACGACCTATTGAATTTAAGTGGTCCCTTTTGACTTTTAGTATGCTTCAAAGCAGTAGATTGCTTAGGCTTTACCGCGAAATATTATGTATTGCGAGAAAGATAATCGTAAGAAGCCTAATTATGCAACGTTTCTTTTGTAGCTTGCTACACCGCAATACAGGGGTGTAAATAAGCATCGTGCAGTAAAGCATACTAAGAGAGGAAATGGCACATAGGTTTACACTGTGCCCATTATTTTCAATTGTGACATAATTTGCAAGTGCATCTCTGCTCGTGGTAAGCTTCATTGACAATTATTCCTACATTAAAAATTAATATTGCAGGGAAGCTAATATCGCAGGAAGCATTCGCCATTTTGTAACATTATCAACCTTCAATGCAAGAGCATAATGCGTATTCTTGCCTCTGCTTTTGGCTGGACTGCACATGCTCTTTGAGAATTGATTCATTGTTCATAAGCGCACTGGTACTTTACTCTAAACTGGAGGGCTCAAGTTGCTATGAAAGCACAATATTTATTAAGGGGACAAGATGTTGCCAAGATGGTTGCAACACACCTTTTTTTTTCCAGGCACCTTTTCTACTTGAAGCTTCCATTGCAGTGTTTCGAGCCTCTTTGAACCAGCGCATAGTGTACATAAAAATTGGACACTGATTAGGAACATCACCCAAGTTCATGCCTATCAATAGTAAAGAGATGTAGCACGACCAGACAAAAAAAAAAGAAGAGGGTGGGAAGCAGCAATTTTATGTTTTAAATGGTGCTTTATCCTTTTGCTTGAGTTTTCTGTTTTTGTGCTTTTTATGGATCCTCCGCAGTAACCACGCAAGTGCCGAACTTGAGCTTGTTGGTTTCAGGTTTCATGGTTGTTACTAACAGAACAGTGTGATAAATGAACAAAGACCTGGATGCATCCAGTCACCTTGGTTGTCTCATGGTGTCGTTTCAAAGGCACCGTGAGCTTCCAGACCAACCAGGAAGGGAGGTTTGTTGCAATCGCTTCTGAACTGTATTGCCACCAAACCAACAGTGCTCTCAATGACAGCTTTTGGAGAATAGAATGCTTGCACCCAGCAAAGTCGTGAGAAGGAAGTATTCAGGATGTGCAAAGTGGGCTTTTGAAGCTGGCAGCATTACTGAAGGGACTTTGCCCATCTGCCCTCTTTATGGATACAGAAAGATAATTTCCTCTTTAAGAGGGATTGTTTCAGAGGTTGTTACATGGCAACAGTGTTGGGTGTTTAGTAGCTTGTCTTTGCCCACTGTTAATAATCTGTTCCTTCTCCAGTGCCCCTGTGAAGTGCCTACTTTTTGGAAACAATGTGCTCTCCTTGCATGCATGCATGTTTAGCTTGTAAAGACGTCTATTACCCCTTGCCTCAAGCTGGTCCTTGCTGATGTCACCCAAGAAGGCATTGGGGAATATAGCAATGAACACTTACAAAACACTGTTGATATCAGTGAAACCAAATTAATGGAGCTGCTGTTCTTTTTTTGTCCACTCCATCCTTGTTAGTTACAATGAGCAATGTCCGAACAGAAGGCATATGTAGTTGGTCGTGCATAGCCTGCGCACTAGGACTTGTTGGCATGTTATGACCTTAGCACAGTGTTTGCATGTAAAAACTTTGCCTGATGGAGCCAGCAAGTGGGTCAACCAGATGTTCAACAGGCTTCCCACTAGTTTGCCCAGAGTCTCCTTTACCAGGGTGCTGCTCATAGATATGTTTTCTTGACCTTGCACTGCACTTCAACTATGGCCACACCTGCTAAACCTATAGCATGCGTCCAAAAAAGTGATGTAAATCATGTTGCTCCAAACTCGTGACATGTGCGACACGGCCTTGAGGAACACCCTCATTTATTTACGCCCTCATCATACAGTACGAAGCTTCGCATGATAAGTGCGACAATTAACATCTGCTGGTTTTTCAGTGTTATTCCTGTCCAGCTTGCTGAAAGCTATCCGGAGTGTTTCAAAAGCAAACGACCACTGCTGGACAAGAAGTGCTTAAAACAAGGGTCGCTATAATTACATATGTCACACGAAATGAAGAAGGCCACTGAGTATACAGACGGTTTACTTCATATCCATCAATCTTGGTTTTCCCTTTGCTAGTGAGTAAACTCAACCTGCCCCGAATACATGGCCTGTGACAAACTATGTGCCAGATGCTGTGCCCCTGCAAAGCTAAAGATGTGTATGAGATCCGGACACCCTGCAGCGGCTTCTACACTGGACAAACAGGCTACTATAAAAATGGCTGCCTTTACTAATATGCTAATAACAAGAAAACGGGCACAAATTTGGCTATTCATTGGACCCAACTGCAGGTGCAAGCCACTCTTCCACGATATGTGTGTTGTTCACAGAAACTGGAGCTATACAAATGCACATATAAACAATGATGTTTGAATGTAGTAGAGTTGAACTATATTCTGTAGAAGCAGTGCTACCTGCAGTGCTGGTGCCTTGTAGCCAAAATTCATGGCTGCATCACCATGCAAAGGCACTATTCTTGAATTATTAACTTCTATTATATTTATGGTGGCCACATATTGCAATGACATATCATCCAGATTGTGTGCAATATGGTTAAATGTCAATTATGATAGCCATTCCTAATCTGAAATGCAACAAAAGAGCAAATATAGGCAACAAATTGCAATTCAAAGAGAACCAGTGCAGAGGATAAGTGGCAGACTTCCTTTTATTGAAAAAGAAATGTCACATGTGTCATGCCACCAGCAGTGGGTAGCAATCTTTCAAGCTTGGGTGACAGAGGCAAAACTTAGCAAAATGCTACAATCACGCTGTAAAACGGCCTTGGACAAAAATACCGACATCGTATTGTACAGAATGAAAGGCCAAGGCTCCATCTAAGAACCGTCTATGGCACCACATACTTGACATGGTGTAAAAAATGTTGACATGCCCTACCCATAAAGAAAAAGCAACAAACGCAGAAAACACTCCCTAAATGCAATGTACAGAGTCTGAAACCAAGAATAAACAACCCGAAAAAGGCTTCGCTAAGGCTTTCATCCATTAAAATTGTCAAACTTTCTCATCACATCTTAATGAGCCTGCACAGCTGAAAAGGAAGGAAGGAAAGCCCAATAGCAGGGCTGCAGAACATGTCACCGAATAAATATACTTTGCTTACCAACGATACCTGTGGTTTAGTTGTGGTCTGTGTATAAACTAATTGTGTCTAAACTTTTCTTGTTTAGAATGGTTTAGCGGATAGGGAAAAAATGACCATAAGAGCACCAGTTGTATGCATAGTCTATGCACGAAAAGCCACTGCTTGCTTACTTTTATTTTTTTCTCTACTACTATTCATGAGTATTTAAGTGCCTTAATAGCTCTGCTAACATCCTACTGCGAAACACAAAATCGGGCAAGTTGTGGCATAAAGAAAATTGCAATCTCACTCATAATGTGAAACAATGATGCAGTAGCTAGTGAAATATGCGCAGGAAGCTTACTTCATGCAGTGTTTGTTGAACACTTGCCAATGCAAGTCGGCAGTCTCCTTAAAAAAGTAAAATAAGCAAGAGTCGTGTTTATTTGTGGGAGTTGTGCCTCCCAGTGTTGAAGTGGAAAGACTCGGCTTTTCTTCCTCCTCTTTCATACCCGGACTTGGCCACTGGTCTACACCGAAACAACCCTTTAGCTTCTTACTGCTGAATTCGCTTCGGTTTTCTCAAATCTATATTTGGGCTACCCATTGCTAGGTCTTGCGCTTACTCAAAGAATGAATCAATGAACTGAATGATTTCTCAAAGAGCATGTGCAGTCCAGCCAAAAACAGGAACAAGAATCCGTGTTGTGCTCCTGCATTGAAGGTGAATAACACGCACCATAATGGCGAATGTGCTTTAGTAAGCTTCCCTGGAATATTAATTTGTCATGTACAAATAATTGTCAATCAAGCTTGCCACGAGCACAGATGCACTTGCAAATTATATCACAATAGGAAATAATGAGCAGAGAGTGAACCTATGTTCCCTTTCCACTCTTAGTATGCTTTACTGCATGATGCTTATTTACACCCCTGTATTGCGGTGTAGCAAGCTACAAAAGAAACGTTGCATGATTAGGCTTTTTACGATTATCTTTCTCGCAATACACTAATATTTCGTGGTGAAGCCTAAGCAGTGAACTGCGGTGAAGCGTACTAAATGTGAAAAGGGGCCACTGTCACTGGACATAATAAGAATTCTTTACTTATACACTCGCACACCCGCCGCCTCTCAGGTCGCCTAAGTGGACAAACTATGCGGGCTGATAGCGGCCCCCTCCCACTTTTAGTATGCTTCACTGCGTAACTAAAATGTACTGCGGCGAAGAAACCGTACATTTGTATTGAGTGAATAAACAAATGGTTTTTACAACAGTACAGCAATAAACGCGCACCATGCATCAGTCTACCACACGGAAGAGCGTCGCAACATACGGTAGCTGATTCACACAGGCCGTGTAGCCCACTTATCAGTCGTAAAGAGTATTATGGGTAATTCAAAATTTCAGACACACATATGTGTTTATGTGTACGTTCGCACTCCTTGCGTAATGAGACTCCCAGAACTTCCATAATGGAAAGTAATTTACGACACACAAACGCGAAGAACACAGACATATGTCTCGTTTTCAACTCGGCCGTCATGCAAATGAAATATAGCGCGGGAAAACGTGAACATGCTGTGTGCTATCGTAGTAAACTTCATACTAGGCAAGGAGCTAGCACACCACAATCCCGCGACAGCCGCTAATGAGACGAAGACGGGGGCACATGTCTGTGAACACGCAAACGGAGCCCCTAAGCCACTCTGCTCCTCTGCCACCCCATCTGCACAGCTGCACCACTCGTTTTAACGCGATAGCGTTAAGGAGCTCGTGTCGCAGAAAAGCCGGTGTCGTCGGCGTCGGTGTCGGGTGTCGGCGTCGGTGTCGGCGTCGGCGTTTTGCGGCGTTGACCGTGAGCGATAAATCACGGCAGGCACTCCATAAATAAAAAGCAACTTCCAAGATGGGCTGGGTGGGAATCGAACCAGGGTCTCCGGAGTGTGAGACGGAGACGCTACCACTCAGCCACGATTTCAACGCTTCCAAAAGGTACAAACGCGCCTCTAGTGAATGCGGTGTTGCCTTCGAAACGAGCCGTGGAAAGTTATACTGTGGTGTATATCGGTAATTATGAACATGTAACTTACAGAAGTCGCAATTACACGAGTAGCGAAGTGCGTTTCGCTGCATTTCTTCTGCGCTTTCCGCACACGGAGAGCCATCTTGCGGCAAACACAGAAGACCCCCTCCTCTCCATGTACGGCGCTGCCCCGACAGATGGCGCGCCACGCGCGCATTGGAGCTGTCGCGGCTCGGACTCTCTCCCCCGTCAACGCTTCGCCTTGCTCCCTCTGTAGAATCAAGCGTCCTTCCTTTCTTTAGATCACTATCTCTCTATCTCTCTGCCCGTGCCGATCACGGCGTTTGGCTGGCGTGCATCATTTCCCCCTCCGGGATACCGAGTTCTTTGGTTCGCTCCGCTTGCTCAGGCGCACGTTTCGTTGCTGCGCCGAACGCCGCGTTGCTCGACCATATGGCTCGACGCTCACCGCGTCTGATGCGGGGCGCCTCGTAAGTGATGGCTGCCCTGTAGCCCATTGTCTTACACCCATTGGCGGGTCGACGGGAACGCTATCGCGTTCCACTCTTGAAGGCGAAGCTTAAGCGTCCTCCAATTTTTAAGCACAGCACACCAAACACACATTCAGCGCTGAACAGCGGGCGGTCGACGTAGTTGCATTTACATGACTTGCAGCGAGCAGCACATCCCTGGATGTCCGTTAGGCAAAGTCGGACACGGTGACGCCACATCGCGGTTCGCTGCCAAGGCGCTAGGCCCATTTATTATTTCAATTGTCACCGCCCCCGGGTTCTCAAGAAAGCACGGGTCACACAACGCAGATTCTGTACTGCCAGAGCTCACCGAGGCCAAAGCCGCACTGCCGCGCCGCCACTACTCACGGCTTTCCGCCAAGTAACACAGAACCTGCAACCAACACACAAGCAACGCACGTAATATCACATGAGCAATGTTGAACAATGCTCGGTGAAGAGAACGATCACGCCGAGGACGAACACGCCACGGCGTCACTCGGCGCCAGCATCGCGATATCTCAAAGATCCCTAAACGATGCTGTCTCTAGGCGCCTAGGATCAGGTCAAGTGAGGGATTTTTAATAGACGCACGCCGAACTACAGTGGCTAGAATGGGGAAGGGTGGCGACCAGCACGCAGCGCCTACGAGACGCAGTGAAGCCGCCCACAAGAGAGCCGCTAGGGGACGCGCGCTGACGTTTACACATAAAGCTTTATTTTTTTTTACACATGCGGATTTGGATTCTGTGGTGGATGGACGTGCTTTTTGGGGCTCCGTGGCGACGACGCAATCATAAGTTTTTGTGCATGCTTTGAGTTTGCTTCTGTTTTTTTATTTGCTGTTTTTTTGCACTTAAATAGTAATTGGAGTGTTTTCCTTTGCTTTCCTTTTTTGTCTCTCGTATTTCGGGTGCGCGGGTGTGCTTCATGTGCATTTGTTTTGCAGGATGATTAGAGCGTTCTTTCGGGTCCCGTGTTCCAACACGTGCAGCCGGGTGCGACGCTGAGTGTTTGTAGTCTTTAAATAGTAGCTTGGAAGTGGCAAGACAAATAGCTATTAGCGGTTTTACTGTGCGTGTTTGGTAGAAACGTCAGAGCGTGGCCGCGTGGCTGAGCACGTGCGAGAGCGTGTCATACCTTCGGTCTCGGCGACATTGATAGCTTTTGAAACAGTGATGAGAGTTGCTTTGTGGCATTTTGAGGATTGGGATCCTGTGCGTATCGTTTTTATGCGAAGCATATTACGAGAGCTCAACCCAGCTCCTCAGGCGCGGCGGTGTCGCCTTGAAATCACGTGACACCGTGACGTCACGACAGAGGAGAAGTGGCTTTGGCTCAACTCTTGCAAGACGGGCTTGGTGGGAATCGAACCAGGGTCTCCGGAGTGTGGGACGGAGACGCTACCACTGAGCCACGAGTACGATGCTTCAAAGCGGTACAAAAGCGCCTCTAGTGAATGCGGTGTTGCCTTAGAAACGAGCTGTTTCTAAGGCGTGCGTCTCTTGCTCAGGCGCACATTTCGTTGCCGCGCCGAACGCTGCTTTGCTCGACGCTCACCGCGTCCAATGCGGCGCGCGTAGTCGCTGCCCTGTAGCCCATTGTCTTACACCTCTTGGCGGGTCGACGGGAACGCTTTCGCGTTCCACTCTTGAAGGCGAAGCAGTAATGCATGAGTTGTTTCTTCGTCTAGCCGAACCAAATATAGCCAAGCAACAGCAGTTCACCAGGCTAAACAGTGGTTCAACAACTAAAATAAAGGCTAGTATGCTTCGCATCCTGGGCTTAACCTTACCTAAGCCACAGCCATTTTTTTTTCTAAAAGGGACGTCTTCTGCATTGATATAGTATTATAGTATTTGCAAAAAGCCGTGCAATACATGGCGAGAAAGCCGGTAAAGAAGGCAGTATGGGGGGGGGGGGGGGTTCCCTCAAGGCAGATGAGGAGACGGGTGAGAATGGAGAGGGCGTCGAAACAACCGGCACACAATGTGATGTCGATACTGGGCTGCAGAAAATGGAGGCTTTCCAGGAAGAGCTTCTCAACCAGGTGCAAGAGCTCAATAATGAGCTAAACAGGGAGCGTGAGGCACGGAAGGTAGTTGAAAAAAAAAACTTGATGCAGCCGAGGAAAAGCTGAAGAGGGCCGCCATTGTGAACGAGAATGTGCGTGACAATGGCACGCAGACCCCCGACGCGACACGCGAGGGAGGGTCAGAGAAATACGTGGAACGCAGGCAGGGTGATGAAGGGTTAGCTGGAAAGAGCAGCACCTACCTTGAGGCCGCTACGCAGAAAAAGCAGGAGCCCAGGGGAGAATGCCCCTTGTCGAGTCTGAACCACGCGGAAAATGACAAAGGGAAGCAGGGAGAGGTAGGAGAAAGTGAAAGGGTGATTATCGGTGGTGATTCAAATCTGGCTGGGTGCTTAAAAGCAATTGTGGAGAGGGTGAAAGGTGACAAAAGAGTGGCGGTAGGAACATTTCCACGGCGCACACTGGGTTCTGTCATGGAGCGAGCAAAAGAAAAGCTCGCGGAAAATGCCCACGTGCGCAACCTTGTCATAGTAGTAGGTGGGCTAAATGACGTCCTAAACAGAAAAGAACCTGGACTAGCCCAGCGCTTGGCGAAGGGGGTGGACGACTTGCGTGAGCTATCCCCTCAGGTGCAGATCGTGGTGTGCACGGTGCCGGAGGTGCCTGTGCGTGACAGTCACGTACAAAGAGCCATAGTGGCTGCTAATGAGGCAATATGGAAAATGAGCCGAGAGAAAGGCTTCGAGGTTGTCGAAGTAAACAGGGAAGTGAGAAGTTGGGGTGGTTTTAAACGAGACGGGATCCACTTCAATTACAGGTTAGCACGAGAAGTGGGCTGGCAACTCGGTGGTCGCGCTGTTGCTTTTTTAGGGGGCCCGCGGGCGCTCAGGAGGTCCGAGCAGATAGTAATGAAGAAGGTCCCCTGGGGGAACCTCAGAAGAGCATCGCCGTCGATAATAGAAAAAGGAGGAAAACAAGAAAAAGAGCTCGCCATGCAACAGGCTACATAAACATGCAGGGCGGCAGAAGAAAGGAAAAGTGGGCAGAGATTGAGGAGCAGTTACACAAATAGGGGTGTATGCGGTTACAGAAATGCACCTTGGAGACACAGAAGAGCCGCCAGTTATTGAGAATTAGGTTTGGGAAGGGTGCAACAGAACTAAGTCGGAAAGAAAGGGAGGGGGAGTCGGAACGCTGATCCATCAGGGAGCTAAATGGAAAAGTGTAAATTCACAATGTCAAGAGCATCTTTGGTTATCAGGTACAATGAGTGGGAAAGAAACTTGGCTGGACGTTACGTATTTGTGGACCGGAAAAAAATGCACAGAGAAGAATAAAGAGTTAGTGGAATGCATAAGCGCTGATAATAAGGGTTTCGGGAGTGGTGCTGAAATTGTCCTATTAGGTGACATGAATGCCCACATACAGGATTTAGATGGCTATACCGACAATAACGGGAAGTCCATGCTGGACCTTCGTGAGCAACATAACCTCGTGATCGTGAATACAAGGACTAAGTGTGAAGGACAGATCACGTGGGAAGTGGGAAACCGGCAATCGACCATTGATTACTGTTTGATGACAGAAGGAATTCATGATAAGTTGAGAGAAATGGTCATTGATGAGGAAGGGTTTAACAGCATAGGGAGTCACCATAAACACATCATACTGAAAATGGGATATGTAGTTGGGAAAGAGAGCAAGGAGAGCAAAATGGCCAGTCCAAATTTGAACGATGAACAAATAGCAAATGCAGTCACTAGAGTTGAGGAAGAACTTGGCACATGGCCGAGTAAAGAGTGGGAATATGGTGAGCTTCTAAGTGAATAACGACAGAAATACGGAAAGAGAAACAAGATGTTCGTTGGAAAGGGAAAAAGAAACCGAAAAGCTGGTGGAACAAAGGGATACGAGAAGCGATCGCCGAATGACAGAAAGCATTTCGAGAGCACAGGCAGGCAAAGAAGGCGCAGTTGCCACAGGATGAAGTAACTAGTAAATGGATAATATTCCGGGAGGAAAAGTCTATGGTTCAAATACTGGTGCAAGCAAAATTAAAAGGTGAAAGTGAACGTTGGTTGTCAGAAATACGTGAGAAAAAGAAGGCCGCACCTGGAATATTTTAGAACCACATAAAATTATTAGGCAGGACGTCAAGAACAATACAACAACATATCCTAGACGAAGCTGAAAACAAGACTGGAAGGAGAAGCGGCAATAAATTACATCCGAAAAGATACAGCCGAATCTTTCCAAGGCAATGACGAGGTTATAGTTGATGAAAAAAAGAGCATCAAAGAGACCCAAGGGGAAAATCAGCTGGTGCTGACAAATTTAAACTGGAAGAAAGCGGAAGAGAAAATTCCTAAGCGCACAGCCACAGGGCTAGACGAGGTTCCCGTTAGGCTGATAAATGAACTAGGACCAAAACGTGAGGAAGCTCTGGTGAAAGCAGTGGAAAAAACTTTAAATGATAGACGAATACCAGACAGTTGGCGACAAAGTAGAATGAATTTAATTTATAAAGGTAAGGGGGAGAAAGACAGAATTCACTCGTATAGACCGTTGACCATTACATCGGTAATATACAGGCCAGCAATGCAGGCAATCAAATTAAAGCTTCAAGCATGGACACAGGATAATGGCATCTTGGGAGAGCTCCAGAATGGCTTCAGAATAGGTAGGCGTTTGGATGATAACCTGTTTGTTCTTACTCAGTGTATTGAAATATCAAAAGCAGAAAGCAAACCGTTGTATGTGGCCTTTTTGGACATTACAGGAGGCTACGACAACGTAGAGCACAACATCTTGTGGGATATTCTGAAAGGGGGAGGCTTAGGTAACGATTGTATACAGCTTTTGAGAGAGATTTACCTAGAAAATACCGTTTGCGTTGGATGGGAATGGATGAGGAGCGAGGAGAAAGTTAATATCAACAAGGGACTGAGGCAGGGGTGCCCTTTATCCCCACTGCTGTTTATGATGTACATGGTGATCATGGAGAGGGCGCTAGAGGGAAATAATATCGGGTTTTATCTCTCATACAAAGAGGCGGGTACAGTAATAGAGCAGCAACTCCAAGGTTTAATTTATGCGGACGACATTGTGTTGCTAGCTAACAAGCAAAGTGATTTGCAACGTCTGGCTAATATCTGTGGACACGAAGGCAACAATTTAGTTTGAAATTTAGTGTTAGACGATCAGGTGTTATGGTATTCAATGAAAACAGTGAACAGACAGTGGAGATACAGGGCCAAGAAATACCTCGGGTAACAGAATATAAATACTTTAGTATATGGATAAATGAAGGCAATGGATATATGGAAACACAGGAAAAAACCATCACAGTAAAGGGGAAGAGATATGCAGCCATAATGACGCACAGAGCGCTATGGGGATAAATAGGTACGAGTTCCTCCGATGTATGTGGAAAGGTGTAATGGTTCCAAGACTTACTTTTGGAAATGCGGTTGTTTGCTATAAATCAGGGGTACAATCAGGACTCCACGGGAACCAAAGGTCAGTGGGTCACCTTGCATTGGGTACTCACGTGAAGACTACAAATGAAGCTGTGCAGGGTGATATGGGCTGGACTAGTTTTGAAGTGAGGGAAGCTCGCAGTAAAATTGAGTATGAAGAACGGCTGAGGAAAATGGAAGAAAGTAAATGGGCTGGGAGAGTGTTCCGGTATCTGTACAGGAAAAACATTGATTCACAGTAAAGGAAAAGAACTAGGAAGCTTACCAGCAAGTATGTGGCCTGTAGGGTGGACAACACAGCAACAAAGAAGGTCAAGCGGAAAGTCAGAGAAGTTGAAATAATCTGATGGGTGGCGGCAATGGAAAGGAAACCTACCATGAGTAACTACTTAAGAGGAAAAAACGAAATCAGGAATCAAACCATTTTTGATAACTCAAAGGGAAGCTCATTACTTTTCGAAGCGAGATCAGGATGCCTTAGAACACGCACCTATAAAGCGAGATATAAGAAGGAAAAAGAAGCATGTGCTTGCTGTGGTAAAGCTAGGGAAACTACGGAGCATGTTTTATTAGAATGTGAAGACGTCTACCCAGTGGTCGATTTAGGTACCATTGGCCTCCTTGAAACCCTTGGGTTCAGAGGGAGCAGTGGTAAAGCAAACATGTCCGTAATAGGCATTAGTAAGAGGCGACTGGAGGATTGGTGGAAGAAAAGTAGGGAAACGACAAAAGACGGAGACGTACAAAAGCACAGTTCGCAATAGGGGATCAGAAAATTTGCTCGTGTAGTTCATAGCGTTCTTTTTCTTTTTTCATTATTTAACCTAGGTAGGATATTAGGCAGTATAGTAGCAAGAGCTTGATGGCGCAACCCACCGCCCCGTTCCAAAGGGGACGCTCATAGTATGCATCCATCCATCCATCCATCCACGTCTCCCGGTGCGAGTAGCGCCGGCTCTGCTGCTTCAGTAACGCCACGTGCCCTGACCTCTGGGAAGTAGTGCTCGTTTCTTTTTCTGCTTCAGGAATTTCAAAATGTAGAAGAGCGCACACACAACCCACTTGCCGGTTGACAGCCTAGCTGTCGCTTTAGACTCAAACTATTGAGAAACTGAAGAGAGAAAGGGCAGAACTTGAAGAGGGCGTCCTCACAGACCGGTTACACGCCCTTCCACGAAAGCAAAGACTTGCAGTTATGCAATGCTTAAGCCGCTCGCCAAAAATCAACGAAAGGTATGTAGTACAATGCGGACTGGTTGCTGGATTGCGTAATAATGATAATGAAAAACCCGAGGGTCTACGAGAATGTCGGGCGGGAAGGCATACTCATCCTTCCAAGCAGAAGCTGTTTGAAGGTGCACATGCGGAAATACAAGGATGGGTTCGGCATCAACCCGGCTATTAGCACAGGCATTGAAAGAAGAACAAAATCTATGGAGGAATTCAAGTGCCACAGCGGCCTTATTGTGGATGAAATGGAGCTGTCAGAGTTCTTGAATGTTGGCGCAGGAGGGAAAGTGGAAGGACTGGTGGACTTGGGGAAATTTCACATTGAAAAATGACCAACATCTTCGCTGCAATCACGGCCTCGTGATCATGTTTCAGCCTTTCACTGGTTCCTAGTTTGCACCAGATATTCGGCGTTTTCGCTTCCAGGGGAGATGTGAAGGCTGCGCGTTTTTGCAAGATTTTAACAGAAGCCGTTTAGCTCGCAGAAAAGGTTGGGCTGAAGGTAGATTATATCACAGTGGACGGAGCTTCATGGAACCGTTCAGTGTGGCGCCTTTTTGCGATTTCTGGCTCCTCAACGGCCATAAATCCATCTGCACCATATATTCTGTTGGCACTGAAAGACGCCTCTTCGTTTCGGATTTTCCGAACCTGATATAATGTGTTCGAAATAGTCTTCTTAAAGCAAGGTACAAAAGGCCTAAAGGTTCTATTTACACTGAGCCCATCAGAGCAGCATACATAGAAGATAAGGGTCCACTTACCCTTAATGTGATGCCGAATATCAACCTTGCTCACGTGAGACCTAAGAACTTTGAAAAGATGAAGGTAAACGTGGCATTGCATATTTTCATTCCGTAGGTGCTTCAGGGCCTGTTTTTCTACAAGAAGTAATTAAAGGAGCACTGGGGTGACCCCGTACCAACTGAAGCCTTTGTTCTGCTGATGTGGAAGCTAGTAAAAGCAATGACAGCACGGATTCCACCTGAGGGGTTGAAACCTGACTCTGCACATGAAAGGCACGTCAATGATGTATTAGACTGCTTAAACCGATGGGAGGCTCACACGGGAACGTCACCAGCCGGATGTCCTCCAGCAAGCACTGCCAAGGGAATAAGGGTCACCCTTCAGGCAAAGCTTGATCTAATGAAGTACCTTCGTGAGAAGCTTGGCTTTAAGTAGCTGCTGACGTGCCGGCTGAGCCAAGACTGCCTAGAGAAATTGTTTGGTATCTTTTGACGATTTTCTGGTGGCAACGACCATCCCTCTTCTGCCCAATTCTTGCTGTCAAAGCGCCCAGGAGTGGCAACTGTCAAGGGGGCGATCTGACCTTTCTCCTCAGTGGTGAGAATAGAAGATAGTGGATAGTGGATGGAGGATAGTGGGAAGGTAGAAGAAGCTTCTCACATTATAAAGAAGTCCGCAATGCTCCCCGACAATGCGGACCCTGAAAAGATGAGCGATCCGCGGCTAATCTTCTACATGGCCGGGTATGCTGCACACAAAACAATCCTGAAGACTGCGTGCAAAGACTGCTTCGACGAGCTCCTTGTTTCCGCCGATGAAGCCAACGGATAGCTGGCGATGTTCATCATGTTCTGCGGAGCCTCATATACCCTTCTGAGAAGCTTTTCTCATATGTAGACGCCCTTGAAACAACTTTTTCGGTGTGGTTCAGTTACAACGAGCTGCACAGTGACATCTTGGAAAAGCTTGTCTTCTGCCTGCAAAAAAAAAAAAATGATGCCATGCTAGGCTGTGCACAGCATGGCCCCAACCTCACCAACCAGGTCACAAAATGTTTTTGGTCACCCGTTTGCACTTCTACACGAAGGCACTCAACGAAGAGAGCGCGTCTTCCCGTGAAAAGAAGCACCTGAAACTCATGTGCGTCGCTTATTAGCAGAGGCTGACAACGTTCTGTTTGAACTGCTTGTAAACTATTTAAACAAAAAGTGTTTTTTTTGTTCTCGTGAAAAAAAAGAGCACCAGCTCAGACGTGTCGCGTAGCAAAATATCATCGATGACTTATAATGGTTTGCTTTGAACAGATTCTAAGCCATTCTTCAAAAAATCAGTTGTCTGCGCAAGCAGAGTGCTGAAAATAAAATGCTTGCTTCCGAGTTACCACTGGGAATTTTGTGTCTTTGCGTTCGATAACCAGATAAAACAAGCTGCATTCTACCATCGACGTGTGCTCAATCGGATTGTTACCTTGGCGCCCTGTAATTCGTAAGGGGCCATGCTACTATATAGCAATTCGCAGCCATGAACGAGTGAGCATATATGCAGTGTGAAGCTCTCTTATTTGTTATTGCATTCCTGACTGCGCGCGCGTATGATCGCATTCTGCGGAGGGCCCCTGCGTTGCGGCTGCTAACCGCCGTCGCGGCCGCACGTGGATGGATGGATGGAAGGTAGGAGCGTCCCCTTTGAAACAGGGCGATGGCAGTTGCCAGCACGCTCAGATTTTTATTTTGCCTTTTATTTTTATCTGTGTTGTGTGTTATTGCATTTCTCGATTTTCTTTAAATACGTCTTCCTACCCTTTTAACCTTATGTCACCTCTCTGCTTTTGAGCCACCAATCCTCCAATCGCCTTTTGCTAATTTCCACCGCACATTTATTTACATGACTATCATTATCTCTGAACCCTAGGGCCTCAGGAAGGGTGACTGTGGCCGCATCGACATCGACATTGATACCATCACATTTTAGTATGAGGTGTTCCATTGTTTCTACATATTTACCACACACAGTACATGTGTCTTCTTCTTCGTTAAATTTCTTTTTATAGCTCCTCGTTCTGAGACATCCTGATCTAGCTTCAAAGAGTAGGGCACTGCCTCTTGAGTTATCGTAAAACGCTTCCTTCCTGATCTGTTGTTTCCAGTATCGATATAGTTCTACACTATGCTTCTTTTCCATTGAATTTAACCAATTTTTACCTTCCGCATTTTTAACGTGTCGTTTAATGCTCTGTCCTTTTTCGTCCTCGTGTCTGGCATACTTACTGGTTAGCTTCCTAGTTCTTTTCCGCCATTGTGAGTCAACGCTCTTTCTGTATAGGTATTTAAACACCTTAGCTGTCCACCTGTTATCATCCAATTTCCTCAGACGTTTATCGTATAGGATTTTACTCTGAGCTTCCCGTGCTTCGAATGATGCCCAGCCCATATCTCCCTGTACTGCTTCGTTTGGGGTTTTCCCATGGGCACCTAGTGCTAACCTTCCCACAGCTCTCTGATTTAGTTCTAGTCTCGACTGAACCTCTGCCCTTAAACACAGGACCGAATTCCCGAAAGTAAGCCCCGGCACCATTACTCCCTTCCAAATGCCTCTCAGTACCTCATACCTGTTGTAACCCCACAATGCCTTATGTTTCATTATCCCGGCATCTCTTCGTCCTTTTGCTATTAGAGACTGTTCGTGCTCTTCCGTGTACATCTGCCCTTTGTTTATCTATACCCCGATATACTTGTATTCGGCCACTCGGGGTATTTCGTGGCCTTGTATTGTAAGCTCCTGATCAGTTGTATCATTGAAAAACATCCCACCGGACTTAGCTGCACTAAAACTGAAACCTAAACTGTCTCCTTCGTCCCCACAGTAATTAACCAGAGTTTGCAAATCTTCCTGGCTATCTGCAAACAGTACGATATCGTCCGCATACATTAAACCCGGTAGTCGTTGCTCAACAACCTTTTCGCCTAATGTGTACGACAGATTATACCCTAGATTGCTTCGTTGTAACCTTCTTTCCATGCTTATCATATAAAGCATGAACAGCAACGTGTGTGCGGGTGGCAGCGCCCCCTGGAAGTTTCCTTCCAAAGCGCCACGCGCGAGCCAGCGCGTTCATCACACTTCCCTCTTCTAGCCACTGTAGCCGAACTCAGTGTACTAGAATACACCTGAACATCACCCCCGAGGGCTGCGTAGTCGCTGCGCATGCGTGAGATGAGAGAAGGTGAGAAACGAGAACAACTTTTTTTCCCCGCAGGATGTGAAGTCACATTGTTGCTTGTTTTTACTTTTTTGAAAGAGCTGCTCTCGAACGTAGGTTAGCCATTGCCATCGTGTCGGCTGCAAGACGTTCTGCGCGCGCTTTTGTGCATGTCGAAAGCGTATAACGTGCGCGATATTCGTGCGAGTGCAGTTTGACTTGAGTGATCGTGGGTTTAGACTCCACTACATTTGTTTTCGTCATATGCGAGTTAGGGGCTTGCCGACAGGTAAACCGCCACTGTACTTAGGTGAATACCTTGTTTTTCGTGGTCCTGAAATAAATGGCGCGTCGCCGCGATGGCGACTTCAATGGAGTGCGGTAATTGCTGCGCATTACGGACTATTTAATTGTACAATACGTGCTGCATAATCGGTGTAAAGAGAGAAAATTTATCCTGTGAGCCTTAATTCCGTCAGTCAGTCGGTTACATGTTTCGCTCTTATATCCAGTGCACATTTTTTGATATCCACTAACGATCTGCTTCAAATATCGACGAAGCGTCTATTCATCGTGCAGATGTTTTTTTTATTCATACAACTGGCGATGGGCAGAAGGGTTACGGCCGTGAGTTTTCCTTTCGAGCAAACTTTTTCAAATGGAAGTTTTCGCTCATGTTCGCGAGATAGCAAATTTAAGTCTTACACTCCCCGCTGTATTTTTCGATTCCATGTGACCTAGATTTAAGCTGCCTCAGGTTGTATTAACGCGTACAGAGGCTTTTAGAAGAATAGTTGTCACCTGAGAAATCAATGCAGTGTGCCAGTTCTTTGGAATGGTGCTAATTGTAAAATTGATTGTACAATTCCCCTAGTCATGCTCAACTACTTACTGGTCACATGCTTGAACTTCTGAAGAAGTATTTGCAAACTTTCCCTTCCAACTCAGCACTCCAACCGACGCTTCTCGGAAGTATGAGTGTGGTATTTGCACCTGCAGCACTGCCATGAGTTCAAGTTCAAATTGTGCCCACCGGCTGTGTATCCGTGTGCCACTAGAAAGTACAAAGAATTAATTTCTCAATTGTCGCAACATTTCTTTTTCATTCCATCTTAAAGAAATCTGTTTACTTCTTTTCCTGGTCATTGTGGACTTGCACACATAGAAGTTTTGGATAGTTTGGCAAAAGCATTATATAGTGGGCCTGTAGGGTTATTTTTGTATTTAGCGCATTGCCCTTCTGACTCGCCAAATTCTTTAGACACCAACAGTAACTGCATTACAAATATTTCAATTACTTGGAATGTCTGTCTCATGTGCCTCATAACAGTACACGGTTGAATTTGGCCCATGTACCTTCAAATGACCAAGTGTAGGTTTGCATTGCAATGGATGTAAGAACATGAGTGCTTCTTCAATTGTCTTCATCACATTGCTAATGCGTTCTGCAATGGCTTGTAACAATATTAGTGTTTCATGTGAGGATATGGAATAGAATAACTTTATTTTATGCTGAAGGTATTCAGCCAAAAAAAATTTGGCAGCTACCCCTTTTGCGTGTTGGACTTCAAATCTTGTAGAAAATGGTGTGAGGAGCCTGGAGTGTGCCTGAAGAGTAATGCTAGTTTGTGCATGATCATATTGTTGCTGCTGGGAAGATGACAGCTTAGGCACATTATTTTCATGAAATTAACACAAATGTTTCCATCTTTCCCCTTGTGGCTAAATCGTAGTAGACCTGCTCGTTTTGCAGTTACTTTGTTGTTTATTTTTGTTACATATCAGTATTAGGTACTATCAAGTTAGTGGGAATATAAAGTTATTTGATGTTATACTCATGGGGAATCCTAGCCGATCCCTCGTCATGGGTATCTGCCATATGTCACAGGCAACAGTCATTCTAGTCTCTCTGCTTCTGGTGAGAGTATTCCAAAGCCTATTTTGTACGCTTGCAGATGAGTTGAGATTTAGACATCAATGCCAGCTCACAAAGCATCTTATACGGCAATCAGCCGGCCACCTCCGCAGATGGATAAATTGCAGTTTCCAATCGTACTGTTTCTGTTGTCCTTGGCAGAGATGTTGATTGTACACAGAGGGGATATATTGTAGGACAATAAACATAACTTGTGATGATAAGGGCCATATATGGTGGGAAATGTAGTAGACTATGACCAGCATTAGTGCAAGCCCTGAGGTATCTCAAAAATTAGTAAAGTGCTGGTTTTCATATGCTATAGCTGCTGTGTGCATTAAGCTCGCAACTCCCTTCTTGGCAACATGACCCAGGAATGCCCACTCCGAACACTCTGTCACATGCACTTTGACAGCATCTTTGATCTACTTGTAGATCTTTGTAGAATCTACTGTAGATCTACTTGTAGAATTAACTAGATCTTTGATCTACTTAATTGCATATCAGTAAAGATGGGTCTAGTTCACTAAAGACTGACAATGCTGCATTTGAATGGAACCAAACTGTTCTGGAAAAGTTCTTGAAACCAGCCAAGCAGGTTTTCTAGAACTTTTAATCTGGCAAAATGACAAAATGAAAGTTATTTCAAATAAATGATGCAATGCTGATGAGGTTTGGGTATGCATTTCAAGGTGCTTGGCCTTCATTATCTCTAGTAATAGTGAACCTGCCAAATTGGCAAAGGTCTTGAATGAATTCTTCACTAGGCCCAACTATTTCGTTGCTGCTGTATATTGTCGTTATAGGAAGAGTGCACAATAAAAATCTTGTGGCTTCCTGTTATCATAACACCCTATAACTTTCTAAAATGTAGGGCCATTTGATATTCACCAATGAATAGTTGCACAGGATTTAGATGATGCCTTTAAAGATGTGTTCCTCATGCTTACATGTAAAGGAGCACTGAAATTAAACTTTTGGACTAAATGTTTTTATAATAATCTGGTTCCACATGCCAACTTTAATGACCACGCCACGCCACTGAAAGCTGCGTGTGCTTTGAGCGATTCTTAATGTGTGCTGAGACTAGCTGTACTAAATAAATTTTCGTATTACTCTTCTCAAACATCTAAATTAAATTACTTTAATTCTAGTGTTCTATAAGTCACAACCACGATGCGATTACGAGGCATGCCACAGTTGCGAACTCCGGCTTAACTTTAATCGCCTGAGGTTTTTAACATGCACCCACTCCACAGTGTGCACCAAGACAGGAAGTAAAAAACAATGTTGTGCTGCATAGTGGTCCTAACATGCTCAGTTTTCAATGACATAATAATGGCATGGCTTACTCATGAACAACTGCAGCATGCATAATTTGTTTGTAACCTACCATGCAATGTTCTCACCAGATTATGGGACCACACTGCCTTTGGCACATGTCTAAATGTTTGCCTTCAGGATATATTTGTTGCGCATAGAAGGAATTTGAAGTTTCTTAGTGTAATTAACTGAATGACAGCTACATACGCATAAGAAAAAATTCTGTTAGGACTTGTTAGGACTTGACTTGGTTTGAGCTTGACCAATTCTTGCAATTTTACACATTTCAGATGACTGCAGGTCATTCATTACAGTTATACCAGCTTTTGTACTTTTTAGACATGCTGTTTGGCCCGGTTTTATACAGTGATCATAGATAGCCACATCAAATCATGTTGGTAGAAGAATTCAGAATTTTAGTACAATGGGGTTGCTCCATATTGAGGTGCACCAGCATGTCATAGTAAATGCAAGCCAGATACAGCAGCCTTTTCGGGTATTGTGCCGCACCATGTAAAGTCAAATTATTGTGCCCCCTCCACTCTCGCTGGCAAAAGCTGCTGGTGAAGCATTGGAGGAAACTTTCGAGGTACTAGGGTGGTTGCTTGGGCTAGTTGGTAATTCATGATAAAAAATAACGTACAGTGCGAAGGACAAGGACTGCTATATACGACATACACAGCGCTGACTTCCAACAATATTTTATTTGATTGCCCCATCGTGTGTATATATACAAGTAAGGGCATGCGCAGAAAATGCCAGACAGTCACATGGGGTGTTCTAACAGCAAATCACTGAACTAAGAGCATGGTCACCTGAAAAAACAAAAAGATAATAAAATAAAAAAAGCACTACGATTTCTATCTGTTTAAATAGATGACTTCACCAGGTGTCAGCGCGATAGAGGGGGCACTAGCGCAATTACTACCAAGTTTTATAATGAAATCTGCTTCCACAATTTCACGGGTGAGCTGTGAGCCAGGCACGTACCCAGGATTTTTTTTCGGGGGGGGGCACCACATCCATCATCATCATCGTCACCACCACCACCACCACCACCACCACCACCACCACCACCACCACCACCATCATCATCATCATCATCATCATCATCGCGCATTTCCTCATTTCATCGCTCCACTTAGTATTCTGTCGTCCTCGATTGCGTTTTCCTTCTCTTGGTACCCATTCTGTAACACTAATTGTCCAACGGTTATCTAACCGGCGCATTACATGACCTGCCCAGTTACATTTTGCCCTTTTGATGTCAATTAGAATATCGTCTATAACCGTTCGCTCTCTGATCCAAACCGCTCTCTTTCTCTCTGTTAACGTTATGCCTAGCAATCTTCGTTCGATCGCTCTTTGCGCGGTCCTTAACTCATTCCCATATGTCAGCACTGGCAAAATGCACTGATTGCACACCTTACTTTTCAATAATAATGGTAAGGTTCCATTCAGGAGCTGGCAATCTCTGCTGTATGCGATCCAACCTATTTTTATTCCTCTGTGAATTTCCTTCTCATGATCAGGGTTCCCTGTGATTAATTGACCAAGGTAAACGTACTCCTTCACAGTCTCTAGTGGCCGACTGGCGATCCTGATCTCTTGTTCCTTTGCCCGGCTATTTATCATTATCGTCATCTTCTGCATATTAATATTCAACTCCACTCTTACATTCTCTGTTAAGGTCTCCAATCATTTGTTGTAACTCGTCTGCGTTGTTGTTGAATAGAACAATGTCATCGGCAAACCGAAGGTTGCTGAGATATTTGCCGTCGATCTTTACTCCTAAGCCTTCAAGCTATTAAACTGGGAATTCTTCTAAGCACGCAGTGAATAGCTTTGGAGAAATTGTGTCTCCCTGTCTGACCCATTTCTCTATAGGTATCTCCCTGCTTTTCTTGTGTAGAATTAAGGTAGCTGTATAACCTCTATATATATTCTTACGCGAAGGACGAGCCAGTAAGACGAGAAACTATTTACAGGTTATATTTACAACAACGGTTGCAGCGCTGACCGGTTAGATTCACAGCGCGAACCCAGTTCGTTCTTCCTCCTCTTTTCTGGAGTGATGGCGCACACGCACCTCGTTCAAACAAACAAATACCACACGCATGTAGCAATATTTTTCAAGCTTTTTACGTAAGCGTTCTGTAGTCCTTGATTACGTAGTGCCTCTAGACTGCTGGTATCTCTACTGAACCAAATGCATTTTCGTAATCTATATAAGCCACATAGAGAGGCTTATTGTACTCTCCGGATTTCGCGATAACCTGATCGATGACATGGATGTGATCCATTGTAAGGTATCTCTTCCTGAAGCCAGCCTGTTCTCTTGGTTGACAAAATCCAGTGTTGCCCTTATTCTATTGGAGATTATTTCGGTAAATATCGTATATAATACTGGGAGCAAGCTAATGGTCCTATAATTTTACAATTCTTTAACGTCTCCTTTTTTGTGGATTAGTATAATGTCTACATTCTTCCAGTTTTCTGGGACCCTTGCAGTCGATATACACTTCGTATAAAGAGCCGCCAGTTTTCCAAGCATTATGTCTCTTCCATCTTTGAATAAATGAACTGTTATTCCACCTTCGCCTCCCACTATTCATCGTTTCATGTCTTGCAGCGCCCTTCTGACCTCATCGCTAGTTATAGGAGAGTTTCTGTATCCTGTTCATTATATTATCCCTGTTATCTTTTAGTGCATACATCATGGTTTGTCCTATGCCAGGTTTCTTTTTTACTGATTTCAGGCTGCGTTCATTTTTTTACGGCTTCTTCAGTCTCTCACATGTTATATTTTCGAATATCAGTTATTTTCGCCTGGTGGATCAGTTTTGACAGTTCCGCGAATTGCGTAACGCTGTGCCGCCGCCATTCCCATACAACCGCGTAGAGCGCAGGACTCTGCGATTCTAGACGTACTGCGCTCACCGAGAAAGGATAGAAAAACACCCACATAGGCACAGCAGAGAAGTGGCTACGTGAGGCGGTTCGACCGATAATTGTATAATCGTCATTCAAAGCAAGTAATTTTTCTCAACTTCCGGCGGCGTTTTCTCTACTTCCTTTTTAAATAAAAAGATGTTGGTCCATAAATATTCTCATAAGCAACGGTTAACATTATTATTATTCGCTTTTGCTTGCAGTTTGGTTGTTGCGTTGGCTCTCTCCCTTAGTAGATCGCTTGATTTCTCAACTCCTTGCGATTTTTGTTTCCGGTTTCCAATTTTGCATGAAACGTGCTATACAGTTAAGGAAAAACAGACGAGGTAACGGGTGACAGTCATCTTGCTTATGGGTTTAAGGGTTATTTCAGGGTTTCATGATGGACGCTCTTTCCCATAATTTTATTTCCCACCTTATCTAAGCCATATCACGTGTATATGGTTCCGGGCATCTGCCAGCGTCGCGGCGAGCCGTGCGTAACTCAAGGAAATAATGAAGCAAAGGGAAAAGTTAAACGCAATTGGTGTTTTCTCCGGCCGCAACTCGTTCCAGGAGAGTACAGACCAGCTGAGTAACATCCGCATCCCTCTCCTGGTCCCAGGATCAGCCTAAACAAAGAAGGTTGAACTAACAAAAGCAACAGCTATGCACGTGACGGTTGAATAGATGGTGACAACCGAGCGCATCTCGAGTTAATCGTGCGGGGGCGCAATCTATGAGAAAACTGTCCTTCACATTACAAGAGATGCCGATAACTACCGCCATCTAAAAGGAATGAAAAAGGCAGCATAAGGCTGACCGATGAACAGCTGCCAAGTCTCAACATTGATCTGGCGGCGCTTTAGGAATGTGTGAGGAGTGGTGGCGTGGGTGAGGAGCTGGGGGGGAGGTATGCCCCTTGATTTCGGGGGGGTGGGCCCGGGCCCCCCCGGGCCCCCGGCCCCCCTGGGTACGCGCCTGCTGTGAGCTCTGTCTCGGAATTTTTTTTTTCTGGTGACCATGCTCTTAGTTTAGTGATTTGCTGTTAGAACACCCCATATGACTGTCTTACATTTTCTGCGCATGCCCTTTCTTGTATATATAAACACGATGTACGTATAAGGGTTGGTTTCTTAATTAGATCTTTCGTCACCTGCGATAGCTTACCGGTATCCTGTCTAATGAAGGTAGAACCGACTGCTATTGCACACTCCTTAATGATGCCCATAAGATTTTTGTTGATTGCTTCATCACTAAGGTTCTCTTCCTGAGTTAAAGCCGAATACCTCTTCGGTAGCTTGATCCGAAATTCCTCTATTTTCACTCTTACCGCTAACTCATTGATCGGCTGCTTATGTACCAGTTTTTTCCATTCCGTCAAGTCTAGGATAAGTTGAGATCTTACCATCCTATGGTCACTGCAGCGCACCTTGCCGAGCACGTCCACATCTTGTATGATGCCAGGGTTAGCGCAGGGTATGAGGTTAATGTCATTTCTAGTCTCGCCATTCGGGCTCATCCATGTCCACTTTCGGCTGTCCCACTTGCGGAAGAAGGTATTCATTGTTTGCAAATTATCCCGTTCTGCAAACTGTACTAACTCTCCCCTACTATTCCTAGAACCTATGCCATATTCCCCCTCCTGACTTTTCTCCAGCTTGCTTCTTGCCTACCGTCGCATTGGAGTCATCCATCAGTATAGTGTATTTTGTTTGGACTTTACCCATCGCCGATTACACGTCTTCATAGAAGCTTTCGACTTGCTGGTCATCATGACTGGATGTAGGCGGCTAGACGTGTACGGCCTCCAATGACCAAGTGTAGGTTTGTACTGCAATGGATTGTGCAACGGATCACATCAAGACCTGCCACCCTCTCGTTAATGCTATATAATTCCTGTATGTTGCCAGCTATATCCTTATTAATCAGGAATGCGACTCCTAGTTCTCGTCTCTCCGCTAAGCACCGGTTTCATAGGATGTGCCCGCTTTTAAGCATTGTATATGCTTCATTTGTCCTCCGAACCTCACTGAGCTCTATTATATACCATTTAATGCCCGCTAATTCCTCTAATAGCACTGCTAGACTCGCCTCATTAAATAATGTTCTAGCGTTAAACATTGCAAGGTTCAGATTCCAATGGTGGCCTGTCCGGATTCTGAGATACTTAGCACCCTCTGCTGCGTCACAGGTCTCAGCGCCGCCGCGGTCAGTTGCTTCGCAGTAACTGAGGGCCGGTGTTTGATTGCTGTATTGATATAGGAAGTTGTGGCCAAGTACTGCGCCAATGTGGCCAGTCCTGCTCTGGTGAGGGAGTGCATTTCGGGTTCTGGTCACCGGGGTAAGGCCGCCAAGGCTGTTTACACAACTTATCAAACTGTAGATTTTTTTTATCCGGTGGAAAATTGCTTGGCACTGGGATTTGAACCACAGTCCTTGTGCATGTGAGGTGGATGCGCTACCTCTACACTATCGCTGCATCGGGGTGCAAGTAGTAAGTATTTATACAGGAAGCGTTTTATTTACTGTAATAGGAGGATTGGAGTAGATTAGTTCGACCACTCAAAGAGTGGGAATGGTCCAACTGTCAGATTTCCGACGAGTTATAAGAACTGGAATCACTTAAACCACAACTCTGAAGGAATGGAGTGGGAATAGAATGGAGCGCCCCCACTCTGCAATTCTGCACCATGCCGATAAATCCTGTTCTAGGGCAATGCCAGCGCAGCTCTAGAACCAGAGAGACGACCGCACTACCTGGGCGAAACGCATCGAAAGCCCGTCAGCTGCCGCTTGATCACGTGCTGCGAACGAGCAATCCTGCACACCCTATATATATATATATATATACACGCGCCCAGTGCACAGATTGGTGCCCTAGGTAGGGGCTGAGACTCGCAAAAGCTATAGTGTTCTCCACAACTGTGACGAGTACCAGGCCACCAAACTCCTTGCCCTGCGCACGTTGCTGTTTATCTTCATAAGCCTAGATCCTGATGCAACCATTGGTGCCACACTGCTATTTTCAAAGGCCAGGTGAAGCGCCAGGGCCCGCCCGGACCAGAGGACATCGGCTTGGTCTGATACGCAAATGACGGTAAACTTCGAATTGACAGGACTACTGATCGCTAGTAAGATCCGGTGTGCCACAAAGCTCGGTATTGGGACCAATTTTATTCCACCAAAAACATGGCTCCACACAATAGTTTTGTTTGAAAACTTATGTGAGTGCATATGCTTGTATCGGACAGCGAGAATAAGTAAGAGTCCGTAAGCAAAGTCAAATACATGCAATCTGGCTTTGAAAACAAAAGCAACTGGTCACTATTCACTAATAGTTTTTTTTTGCGTGAAACAAATTCAACCTTGAAAAGTTCCTAATTCTACAAAGGTTTATATAGTGAAATATAGAAATATTTGGATGCATTTGAGTTATCACCTCGGCCAAGGAGCTTCTATTGGCAGCCTGTCGTTATCTCGCAATTCCTGGCACTCCCCAATATACATCATGCCTGACTGCTGCAGTGGTCAAGTTCTCTGCAGCTGTAGGAAACCGAGGGATAAGGGTTGATTGCACAAATTTATGCGACTTTCACATTTTTAACTTAGTACCATCTCTTTACTATGTCGACACTATGCCGCTAGACCATTGCTGTGGTGCAGTGATCATAATATTAATTACTCATGCTATACACAAGCTACACAGCTGGTTAGGCAAAATTTTAAACTCCGCGAGGTAGAGAGGACATGAACTGAAACATAGACGCAAACAAAGCACAGGCTTCCAACTGGTTTTATTTCGTGAAAGCAGAGAATATATAAGTGACTTCAAAATAGCAAAACAAAGAGCGATTGCAAATAATTTGTGCATGAGGCAGTGACGAAAAATATCAAGGCCCTGTATGCATTCAGAGTGCAGGAGAGTCTTAATGTGCCCATCTAAGTCTTTAATTCTTTCCTTGAGAATTTCCTCTTCCAGTGCAGGAGCTGCGACAACTGCCTGCCTTTTCTGGAACAGAATAAATTCCTTTTGAAGGCAAAATAAAAAAAGAAGTCATCAAGGCATTCCACATCGCTAAATGGTCTGACAACTAAGTTAGCTCACCTTCTTTATCCCTATCAAGGAAATAAATATAATGTTTAGATGGGTACGTGGGGACTTTAGTGCGCTCCTAATGCACAGGTGGCCTTGCTATTTTTTGTCGCTGACTCGTGCACAATTTCGTTGCGAATGTTTATTGTTTTGCCATTTTGAACAGCCTTATAAACTCTCTGCCTTCACCACACAAAGTCAGTCGGAAGTCTACACTTTGTGCATGCATCTATGTTTCTGTTCATGTCCTGTCTTCCTCACACAGTTTAAAATTTAGCTGAAGCTACGAGCTGATTAGCCCAACAACATGCCTTACTTCAGTCTACAGCTGGGCTTGTTGGTAAAGCTACACAATGCCAGCTCAAGTGACCACCGTGTGTGTCTGCTCTTCCGTGTTCTGATGATGTGGCTCAGCCTTGAGTGCATGTGTAGTTTCAATACTGGCTATTATATTTTAACTATTAATATAATTTCTATGTTCAACTTCCAGCCAGACAAGAGTATTTCATACTACATTCTGAACATTGCTGCAGTCTGGCAGGATTTCGGCCTAATGGACTGGCCTCTACCACCAAATGCCTGAGGAATTTACAAAATTATGTCGATTACAAACACAGTGGGGATTTATGTTACAGGAGGCATATTGCAGGTAAACGGCTACGTAGCGTTGGCTCGGGTTCTTCCAAACATTGCAGTGTTGACCAATGTGTTTGTGTATCGCAAGTGATTGCATATGTGACACCAGCTTTGTGAGGAGAGTACGAATGCAAAGGCACGGTTTCTTTGCCTCTTTCCTAACACTTTGTGGTGGCTGCTGTTTTGACGAGCGGAAAACTTGGCTTATGCAGTATGCGCGAATGGGCACGTGCCTATTCTAGGCCAATCTCGTAGAACGGGTATGTGTCGCTGCGACACAAGTATACAAGCCTTACATGTAGTATTAAGATAAGTGTCATATAAGTGCATACACCTCTTGTCAACATTCTTCGGTAACAAGCACATGTCGTCTTCATCCTGACTGCAGAGAACAGCTACAGGTGATAAGGTGGCTTCCCTGCATAACAAGCTTGGGAGATCTACTACTGCTAGCTTGCCAAGGCGAATATGCTTTCCATCATTTGGATTGCAACACTGCATTAAATATGAATGTTTCATAGATTCTGATTAACCACTTTACAAAAATTTTAACATGTACGTTGGGTCTACATGATTCCTTTTTGTACTTCAGTGAAGAAACATTACAGCCTAAAGGTATTACTATGTTGCACAGTGTACATGTTGTGCTAGCTGCTACAGTGAGGGGGACTTAGAAATGTGAGTGAATCCCAAAGGTGGTGCATTCTAACAAAGCACCTCGAAGTCCAGCCACAAAGGAAGACTAGGAGAGACTGACATGCTCTCAGTTTGATAAGCAACCTGTATATGCACACATAATCTGACACGTATTATGCACTGTAATACACGTGCCACTATCCCACACACACAGCTATGCATTGGCGAGCAAGAAGTATGTGCACGACAGTGGTCAAATGGTTAGAGCGTCAGGTTGTTATGCTGGGAGACAGGTTCGGGCTCACTGTAACATATTTTTGTTTTCAATGCAGAAGACCGAATCGAGTCGGCACGTAAGATTGCCTACTGCAAAGTGCTTGGTATGAAGAAATAATTATTTGCATTAAAAATGCCCATGTAAGTGTGCATTCCCACATACCTGAAATGTTTTCAGGTGCAGCACATTGAAAGTGCAGTGGCTTTGCCACAAGGTTGATGTGTATAGCAGTAAAGAGCCTAGCAACAATGGTAGCTTTTCCACATAACCAAGGTGCATTGCGGTGCAGCACATTGCAAGAGCTGTGGCTTCCACACAAAGTTAATGTGCATAATGCTGCAGCATGATGGCGCATGTTATTAACAGATACAACATAGGGGCTGTTTACATGCACTTCAATAATTTTATGAGCAGCTAAAGCGGTTGTGAATGTTGCAACGATAATGTTTTTCTTTTCACTTTTCACATTTCCATTTCTGGCCATTTCTACATTATACTAGGGCAAATAAGTAGCTTTTCATTCTCAATGCCTTTAAAACAGTGTGGTATTATCGTGACCACAGTATATTAGAGGAAATATGAAAACTTAGTATAATACACCTCAATAGCTCAACTCAAGAAGTGTTGCTTCTAGTATCACTGAAAATCATGCCAAAAAGCTTGGAGAACTGTCTCCTACTGAGTGCACATAAAAAGCATTTCGAAATGGTGGGCTCAAAATGCTCGCACTTCAGTCACAGGCTGCATTCTTAGTCTTCTCCAAAATATAGGTCATGACCCTGAGACAACATACATCAGATTCAGCTTGCAGTTGTGAAGTGGCTTGGGAAGTTCACAAATACATATGAAATTATTTTAAAGTTCAGGCTATAGTTCGTATGCGCAGTTGTGCCTGCTCATAGCACAACTGGCGCTGTGCAGCATACTTAAGATAAAAACAGTTTCCCAACAGAAAGGCACTCCTTTTTGTGCAACTTCCGTGACTGTCTATTGGACATTCACGAGAGCACGAAAAGGATTTGAGACTTTTAAGACCGATTTCCTTGAGGCAAAGTTTAGCATGGAGCCAGTTTGGTCACAAGGAAGTTATTCCTACTCACACATGCCTGTTTTGTTTTTTTTGTTCCTTTTTTCATTTAGTTTCAGGTCCACCTAAATTATTGCCGTCATGACAGCCGTCACATAATATGGTATCATCAATCTTTGTGTTAATCATTCGAGCATTGAAATCTAAAAGTTTGCAGCAGTGTAAAAGGACAGGAGCACAAGGGAAGAGAGGAGAAGTATCACGTTTTAACATTAGTGGGTTGCAGTGTAACAGAAATAGGCAAGCACTAATTTAGCGACAAGGCCACTGGGCACAGGAAAAGCCGATTTAGTTGAAACACAGCAGCCTGTAAGGAAGAGACGGAACATTAATTTATTGTGAAGCTTAGTCTGCATCACTGTTTTATATACCATCGGTGATCATGAACATGCCAGAGGCGAAGCATACTATTACGGGGATGTTGGGAGTATAGAAAGACTGTATTTACAATATATTGTGACACGCTGACGAAGAAGATGTCAGCTTGGTCGGAAGAAGACGACGTTCTGGATTTCGTGTGCTGTCTATCATCTTGTCAGCCGCTACGACTATTGCAAATATCCTGCAAATGTACGTCTGACTGTTTTTAACCCCGTAACATTTTTGGTGGAGGTTGCGGGATCATTATCAAGACGGATTTATGCAGCGGGCGCTCCTTGGTTGCATCTACAATGCCAGCGCAAGGCGGGGATGCTTCGGGCCCGTCGGCACCCACGCCCTCATCGTCAGTCTAGCACAACCCCGCGACCCAGGAACCTTTTCTGGCACCGACGATACTGATGTTGAAGACTGGCTTCAGCTATATGAGCGGGTGAGCTCCAGCAACCACTCGGATCAGACCATCATGCTCGCTAATTTGATATTTTACCTCGCGGGCACAGCACGCGTCTGGTTTCAGACCCACGAGGAGGAACTTACCAGCTGGGACATCTGTAAACAGAAACCCAAAGATTTGTTTGGCAAGCCTGTTGGACGTCAGCACGCCACCCGAAAAGACCTCGCTTCGCGTGTCCAGACGTGTACTGAACCCCACCTCACGTACATTGGAATGCATCATGTAACCGCGCAAACAAAGGACAAAGAAGGAAACACACAAGACAAGCGCGTTGTCGCGCCTGTCCCGTGTCCTTCCTTCTTTGTCTTTTGCTGTTTGCGCGGTTACATGATGCATTACAATATCGACCGCCAAGTACCCGCATATCCCTGTTAAATATCTCACGTACATCCAGGACGTGCTCGCTTTGTGCCGCAAAGTGGATCCGAAGGTGTCCGAGCCTGATAAAGTTGCACACGTCATTAAGGGCATAGCAGATGATGCCTTCCACCTCCTTGTTTTCCAGAATTCTTCCACTGTGCAAGCCATTATTACCGAATGCTGGTGGTTTGACGATGCCAAGAGTCGCTGCACTGGCCATTTGCCCGCCTTCCCAACACGGCTGTACATCCACCTGCGAAGACCTCTGCAGTCCGCGGACGCCCGATCGCTCTGATGACGTCTTACATATCATCCGACGTGAAATAGAAGCCACATCTCCTGTCACAACCCCAACCGATGGCCCCGACAATTGCCAGGCCACCGTCTCACTAATACAGGCTGTCGTGCGTCAGGAATCGGCCAACATTGGCTTGACCAACGTCTGCTCAGTTAATCGACCTGACTACACCCCGTCCATCAATGTCACAGGCACCCGCAGCCTGAATGCCCCAACGCGGTATCGCAATCCGGCCGAATGGCGCACTCCAGACGAAGCCTATATGCTTCACTTGTGCCTGTATCGGTCATATTTCACGTCACTGCCGGTCTTCGTGGATTTCGATCCCCTGGCCCTACCTCCCATCCCACGGTCCTCATGCTGCTCCTCGGTTCGCCCCGAAAACGCAGCCAGTACATCCTGGCGACACTTCTCTGCCTACCCGCTCTAGCCGCTCTTCGCCACGTCCCCGCTTCTCCCGATCGCCCCCATCTCGCCGATCACCGTCCCCTAGCTCCTTCCGGTGCACCCTTCCGGAAAACTAACGGGCGCAGCACCTGGAGGTGATGCTGCCAAGCCGAGCCGATGCAAAAATCCTCTTCTGACCTTGCCCACACATCGGAACCTCATTAAAGTCAACGTGGATGGTGTACCTGTTACGGCTGATTGACACTGGCGCGCACATCTGTGATGAATGCTCAGCTTTATCAAATCAAATCTTTATTCAGCATTCTTCCGCGTTTGAAAAAAAGAATGCTAGGACAAGAGCAAAAAAGTTGCTACGAGCAGCTTGACGAGGCCCATGCCCTGTTTGACTGGCAGCGCAAAGGTTTTACACTCATTGTAAATACATATTGCTTACATATATGTGTTGCATCTCACAGAAAAAAGCAAGACAAATGTATTCGCGCAGAATATCGTCCCACGTACACGCCAACATGTCTGAAAACATATAAAGGAAAAGGAATGCATGACAAATGTATTCACGTACAATAGCATCCCACGTACAGGCCAACATGTCTGAAAACATATAGAGGAAAAGGAAGAAAAAAAACGCATTTATGGTCCAATTTAGACCAGTTTCACTTAGGTCATACAGACAATAAACGAATCATACAAAGGTAATACGAAAACAAGTGAACTGCAATATAATAGAAAAGGTTTACATTACATTTTTCCTCTTCGCCTTTTTCCCCTTTCTTTCTTTTTTTAAAAGTTGAAGACCGTCGTCTGCCATTAAAAATTATTTCCATTGTTTTCTAGTGATGGTCCTCGGGTCTGTATGCCTCTTTTCAAGGCTATTTAGCCGGAATGGTACACGATATTGTAACCTGTTAAAACCATTATTGGTTCGCGAAAATGGCAAATCCCATATTTCTCTTTGCCTTACGCTGTACGGCAGCTGCAAGGATTTTTCGAGGCAGCTCATTCGAAGAAAATGCTCATTTGTGCGTTTTAAGCTGCTCTTGTATTTTAAGAACAGGTTAAATATGTATGCATGCCTGACAGAAAGGACATTCAGTGACAAATTCCGCGTATGGGAATCGTATGGGGCATTTGCGATATGGCGAATAACTTTTTTCTGTATTACAAGTAATTTGTGAATGTTTGTTTGAGATGTTGCCCCCAAGCAAGGTTACAGTAGTTTATATGCGGGAGGAGTAAGGCATTATATAGAAGAAGCTTGAGTTTCGGTGGAATCACCTGTCGCAATCTGCAAATCATTCCACATGCCGTCGCCAACTTTTTAGCTACAAGGTCAACATGAGCGTCCCAAGTTAAACTTTCGTTAAAAACGACTCCCAGTGTTTTAACCTGTTTTGCAAGCTCGATTTTAGAATTGTCAAAATAGATATCCAAGCAACGATTTATTTGCTTTTGCACCAGCGCAAATAAAATACATTTGGTTTTCGCTGCGTTTATTTTTAAGGAATTTACTGTGCTCCATTGAAACAATCTATCAAGGGTAGTATCTGCTAAGCTTGTGAGTTCCTTAATATCCTTGGACTGAAAGAAAATGCTGGTATCATCTGCATGGATAACAAAATATACTTGATCACTAATGCTTATTAAATCATTAACATAAAGATTGTATAAGATCGGTCCCAGTATAGTGCCCTGCGGAACCCCAGCCTTCACAGGAAGCAAAGATGAATATTCGTCTGAAATAGCGATGCACTGTTTTCTTTGTTCGAGATATGATTTTAGTGATTCTAAAGGTATGCCACGAAACCCATAATGTGCTAATTTGCATATTAAAGTGGTGTGAATAATCCTATCGAATGCCTTCGAAAAATCTACAAATATGCCAAGGCTTAACTTCCTTTCCTCAAATTCATTAAGTATGTACTCTCTTTGCGACAATAGAGCCAGTTCGAATGACACCTGCTTTCGAAAACCGTATTGCTGAGACGTTATAGTCGAAAAGCTATTACAAAACGTTGTCACTCTATTACAAATAACTTTTTCCAGACCTTTCGAAATAACAGGTAATATTGCCACTGGTCGGTAATTGGATAAATCGTTTCTTTCTCCAGACTTATACAATGCCGAATCCTTTGCGAGCTTCATTTTGTCTGGAGCAACACCTGTAGACAAACAAGTATTAAGCAGATGGGCGAAAACTGGTACCAGGAGATCAAGTACAAACTTAATAGGTCCTATTTGAAGTCCATTTATATCACGCGCTTTACTGTTTTTTAGTGATGAAAATACTAAGAATATTTCCTCCAGAGATACCGGCTCAAAAAAAAAGGACTGTTCGTAATCTGCATGTCCAGGAAGCTCGTGGCAGTGTCATCATGGACGCTATCAACCAGATTTATGAAATATTAATTAAACTTGTTCGTGAAAGTTTGCCCTTTAAATGCTTCATTATTAATTATTATTTCAAGTCCTTCATTTTGGCGGCTTCCCCTTTGTAATAGTTTGTTCATTTCGCGCCTTTCATTACCACGAGCGCCCGGTTTCCCCAAGAGGTTTTCAAAATAGCTGTTTTTAGCATTCCGTAAAAACTTTGTCACTAGGTTTCTGTGTTTTTTATAAGCAAGAAAGTCTGCATGATTTTTTATTTGCAGAAATACGGAATACAACGCATATTTTTCCTTATCATATTGAGACATTCATCTCTGAGCCAGGGCTTACTAGTATCTTCCTGGATTTCTTTACCATTTTGAATCTAAAGCAGGTTCTGTAGGCTTCAGTAAGGATAGAAATGATGATGTTGTAGGCTTTGTTAGGGTCAACACATTCAAAGACAGGGTTCCAAATTATTTTTTAGATTTCTTCCCTAAAGTTGTTTAATATTCTCGGATTTATCTCTTGAACATTGAATGACTCAGAATGATTCACACTTCTTTCATAATTTCACCGTGTTTACAAAACATATAAATAGGTAAGTGGTCACTCATGGCTGCTGAGACAACACCCGATTGTATCCTGTCTTCAATGCTGTTAGTTACGAATAAATCCAGAATACTTTCAGAAGAGTGGCTGATGCGTGTTGGCTCATTTATAACGTTTTTGCAACCAAATGAATCCAAAATTACCTGCAATTCTCGTGACTGATTTTGAGGGTAATGTTACAGTCACCCCCAATTGTAATGTGCAGCCTATTTAATGACACAAAGCTGAGCACGCTCTCTAGAAAAGAAAGAAATGCGTCCAGTTTACCATTCGGTGGGTGGTACAGCACAACAAATACAGATTTCTGATAGTGTAAGGATAAGGCTTCATAATCTGGCGTTTCTATCGAGAATTCGGTGAGGAAGCTGCATGGCATGTGCTCGGATACAAGTTGCAAAACATCCCCACCACGGCGATGTGATCGATTCAGAAAAAAAGCTTGAAAACCAGGCAGGCAAAGTACTTCCCCTTCAGATTCGTACCACGTTTCTGTGAACATGATGACGTCAAATTTGAAACAGAACTCAGCAAGAAACATCATTAGTTCGTCATGTTTGTGCCTAGCTGATTGCGTATTGCAATGCGAGAATGAGATATAGACACCGCCACATACATGGGCAGACAACGTCACGTGGCATAACCATCAGAAGAAAAAGTACGAGAATGAACGCGCCAATAGATAGGAAAGAACTAGATCATCTTTTCCAAGTCGGCGTCACATGTTACACGTAGCATACGGGAACTTTCCGTCTTACGAGCAAAAATTTTGCCTCCCCTCACCCATGCATAGCGCCACTTCATTTCCTTTTTCTTCGCCACAGTCATTCCAAGTAGCTTCAAGAGAACATTCATTTGGGCTAGATGGTGCATACTTGAATTAGGAAGGAACAGCGCCAACTAAGACGATCACAAGAGGGGAGAACGACACAGGACAAGCGGCGCTTGTCCTGTGTCGTTCTCCCCTCTTGTGATCGTCTTAGTTGGCGCTGTTCCTTCCTAATCCAAGTAGCTTCTTTAGTTGAGGGGCCAGGTGCTCATTAACAAACAGGGGTTGCTCAGTGGCAAATCCTAGCTCAGTTGTAGTGAACCTCGTCTTTCGTGCTTTTTCAACAACTGCTTCCCGTTTCAACCGCCGGTTAAAGACCACAACAATGTTCTGGTTCGACCCATCTGTTCCATCCGTCCCACTGTTCCGCACAGGAACACGATGGCAAACCTCAATGCCCTGCTCATTTATAGGCTCGCCCAGCGCTTCACCTACTTTTCCAAGCACGTTCACGAGGTTCTCGTTATTTGCAACTGGAATTCCCTTCACTTCGACGTTTTTGTTTCTTGAATACTGTTCCTGAGCTGTTACCCTGAGAGAATTATCACGGACCTGAGCCTTCAATTTGTCCATTTCCTGAGCCAAAAGATCATTGGACACCTTTAAAGCTGCATTCTCCTCCTTGACGCTAGCACATTTCTCTTTCATGTCTTCATACTGTGTGTTTATGAATTCCAAGGATTGTTTTAGTTCCCTTAACTCCTTCCGGAATCCGCGTTTTAGGTCTGCTATCTTGGTACCCATTGGGACAGATTACGATTCAGACACAGGCGTACAAAAATTTGAGAGTCCGGCAGCAAAAATTTGACTGTAAGGCAGCAGAGGCAGCAGAGGCAGTACGTACAAAAATTAGCAGAAGTAATGAGAGTTCAGACCTGTAAAATGCAAGTTGACGAAAATCACACTCTGCTCCGTGCGCTGCCCCGCTGCCAAGTGGTTCCAGCGATGATCGTGGCGTCCTTTTAAGCGAGGCAAACGAGCGTGTCACGTGTCCACAAAACCAGTCAATTCACCGGCGTATGAGGAGGACGCCGTTGTATCTTGATGCAGCTGTACCGCAGGCACTTGCTCAGTAGTCGAGCGTTTCGCCTGTAAAATGCAAGTTGACGAAAATCACACTCTCCTCCGTGCGCTGCCCCGCTGCCAAGCTTCGGAATCGTCTCAAGAAAGTCCTTACTACTGTTCCGTCGCCTGTGGTCCAAGTCACCGACGGTGCAACACCAGCCGTTATTGGCATGTGTCCGGCTCACGTTAGTGTCACCGGACATCATACTTCTGTTTTATTTTATGTTCTAGAGCACTGCCCTCACGACCTCATTCTGGGCCTTGACTTTCTGTCTGCACATTCCGCTTTGATAGACTGTTCTGCTGGTGTTGTGCAACTCGCTCTACCTGCTGCTATTGACCCTCCCGATAGTGCTCCGATACGGCTATGTTCCACAGAGCATATTCGCCTCCCGCACCGTGCCATTACCTACATAGGTGCCTCTCCCGTTCCACCTATACCAGATGGTGACTACATCGTGTCCTGTAATCCGGATGTCCTGCTTTCGCATAACATCGCTTTTTCTCACAGCGTCATTACCATTACGAACAACGCGTCCTCCCTTCCACTTATGAACTTTGCACTTTGTACAAATGAATGAATGAATAGAATTTATTGATAGGAAAGACAGAGAGGTCGACATGAGCTAGTGCGCTCTAGTCTGCTACTCTGTACTGGGGAAGAGGGAAGGGGAGTGAAAGTATTGGGATGGATGATGATGATAAGAGAAGTGGTGAGTGCTTATGTACATGATACAGTTGCCTCGCTAGAGCCGCTCGTCGAGCTTGGTGTCCTGCAGGAACTTCAACAATACTTTTGTGGCACGCATTGAAATTGCAGTGTCAGGCCATGGGCCGAGAATAGCTTCCTCCGACAGTAGTTGTCTGCCAACGCTGGCTAGGAAACTGTGTAACGTCCTTCGCTCCAGCATATATGCTGGGCAGTCGCACAGAACGTGTTGCAGTGTTTCGGGCATCTGGCAGTGTACACAATCAGGGCTGTTCAATTGGCCGATGAGGTGTGCGTAGCGACGGGTGAAAGCAACGCCGAGCCGAATCCTGTGTAGCAATGATGTTTTGCTCCGTGTAAGCTTCGGGGGCAAACAGAATTTACCGTCTGGGTCAATCACACGTAGACGTCTGTGAATGTTATCAGAGTGGGTTCTGTAAGCCTTTGTAAGGTCCTGCATGAGTGCCTTGATCATGGAGTTGGTGTCAGGTCGCGAGTAGGCAATCCGTACTTCATCACAAGAAGGGGAGGCCGATCTTGCCTCACTGTCAGCGAGTTCATTACCAAAAACACCACAATGGCTAGGCTCCCATTTAAAGGTGATCACGTGACCACTTAACTCGGGACTGTGATAAAGTTCGATGATTTCCAGCACGAGCAGATAGTATGGTCCTTTGTTTAAAAAATATTTTAGCGCCTGTAGCGCTGATTTGGCATCGCACAATATTGTCCATTTATGGGGTGTCTGCGTTCTCATAAAACGGACAGCCTCCCGTATTCCCGCAAGTTCCGCTGCCGTAGATGTCGATTTGGGGTCTAATCGAAATCGTTGAGTAATTCCAAGTTGTGGGATGACAAATGCGGCCGTTGTGGCAGATGGCGTGACCGAACCATCGGTATATACTTCTACAGTCCCACTATATAAAGTAAATATATGGGACAGGGTGAGCTGCTTCAAGCCAATGGAGGAAACGTGAGATTTCTTCCTAATTCCGGGTATCTGAAGTCTCACTAGTGGTCTTGGCAATGTCCATGGAGGTGTCGCGGGGATGTCGGTTACCTGGAATCTTGCAGGTACAATGCTTGCGTGACATGCAATAGCTTTAGAAAAAGCACAGTCAAGGTTGATGCTTGGAAGCGTTGACAGTGGATGGCGTGAGTGTCTGGTTAGCAGGCGAAGATAGGTTCGCACAGGTTCACAAGACCTGTATATGTCGATAGGACAAGCCCGTGCTTCCGCTATTGTGCCCTTAGTTGACGTGCAGCGTGGCAAGCCAAGACATATCCGTAGTGCTTGAGCCTGAAGGCTCTCCAGCGTGCGTATACAAGATGACCCCATGTTAGATAACACAGGCATGCTGTAGCGTATGTAGCCCACAAAAAGTGCCTGGTACACTTGGAGCAAACTTCGCTCAGAGGGGCCCCATCTCAGTCCTGATATTACACGAAGAACGTGTATGAAGTTGGTCAGTTTAGCCCTAAGCGCAGTAACATGTTTGGTCCAAGAAAGACTGCGGTCTATTATCACGCCAAGAAATCTGTGGTGGGTGACTAAAGGGAGCGCCGTTCCGTCGACAACGATTGGATAATTTGACATCGATGTGCGCGTAAATGCCATGACTTTGTACAAAAGTACTGCCGCGCGGAATATCCCTGGCGCAAATAACGCCAGTGGGAGACTACCACATTTCGCCTTTAACTTGTAACAGCTCCTCGTGCTCAACTCTTGCTTCGCCTCCTGTCCCTTCAGACTTGAATGCCCTAACAAAAATGATAGTTCCCGATCTTGCGCCCCAGCGTGCTAATGAACTACGCTGCCTCCTTGCCTCATACTGGGACATATCCGACCTTGGAGAGCACCCTCTAGGACAAATATCTGTCGTAAAACATCGAATGAGCACCGGTGATGCGAGCCCCATCCATCGGCGACCCTACCGCATCTCACCTACTGAGCGACAAATCATCCAACATGAAGTTGACAACATCCTTTCTCGAGACATCATCGAACCTTCTTGCAGCCCATGGGCATCCCCTGTTGTACTAGTTAAAAAGAAGGACAACAGTTGGCGATTTTGCGTGGATTATCGACCTCTCAACAAGGTAACCAAGAAGGACGTCTATCCGCTACCACACATTGATGATGCCCTGGATTGCCTGCATGGAGCGTAATATTTTTCGTCCATCGACCTTCGCTCCGGCTACTGGCAAGACAGCATTTATTACTCCCGATGGCCTGTATCAGTTCAAAGTGATGCCTTTCGATTTATGTAATGCCCCGGCCATATTTGAACGAATGGTGGACGCCCTCCTACATGGTTTCAAGTGGTTCATATGCCTCTGTTACCTGGACGACGTGATCGTTTTTTCTCCAACTTTTGCGACACACCACGAACGCCTATCGACGATCCTATCTGTTTTCCGTCAGGCGGGGCTACAATTAAATTCGTCCAAGTGCCACTTCGGTCGTCGGGAAATCTCTGTGCTTGGGCATCTCGTCGATTCTTCTGGTGTACGCCCTGATCCCGATAAAATACGGGCAGTGAAAGACTTTCCCGTGCCAACATGTGCCAAGGATGTTCGCAGCTTCTTGGGCCTTTGCTCCCACTTCCGTCGGTTTGTCCGAAATTTTATGAACGTTTCACGCCCTCTCACTCAGCTCCTCAAGAAAGACGCCTCATTCATTTGGGGCCCTGAACAAGCTCGTGCTTTCATCGAGCTGATTGGGCTGCTAACGGCCCCGCCCATTCTCGCTCACTTTGATGCGTCAGCTTCAACAGAAGTCCATACCGATGCCAGTGGCCACGGTATTGACGCTATCTTGGCACAGAAACAACAAGGGCGAGAACGTGTTATTGCCTACGCGAGCCGCCTTCTTTCCTCTGCCGAGTGCAATTATTCCATCGCTGAACGCGAGTGTCTGGCTCTCGTTTGGGCAGTGGGTAAATTCCGCCGCTATTTGTACGGCCGCCAATTCACAGTCATCACTGATCACCATGGTCTGTGTTGGTTTTCGTCCCTCAAAGATCCTTCAGGACGCCTTGGCCGCTGTGCTCTGCGCCTTCAAAAATACAACTATTCAGTTGTATACAAGACCGGCCGGTTACATCAAGATGCGCACTGCTTGTCGCGCCATCCTGTCGACCCTCCTGACGTTTCCGCGGCCGGCGTACCTGTCACCGTTCTCTCACTGACTGCTTTTCGCGATATTGGAGCCGAACAACATGGGGACGCCTCCTTACAAGACGTTGTTCAGCGGCTCACTTCAACGACGCCCGATACTTCCCTTCCCAAGTTTGAACTCCAAGATGGTATATTGTACTGCTCTAACATGTGCCCGGACGGCCATGCCCGACTCTTTGTTGTGCCTGAGCATCTGCGTCAGACTGTTCTCGCCCAGCTTCATGATGTCCCGACTGCCGGTCACGTTGGCGTGTTACGGACCTATGACCGCGTTCGTCGGCGCTTCTATTGGCCTGGTCTGTACTGTGACGTCTGCCGTTACGTCAGTGCGTGTGACCTTTGTCAACGACGCAAAAAGCCGATCACAATCTCTACTGGTCCCCTTCCACCACTAGACGTGCCATCAGAACCATTCTTCCATGTAGGTGCTGATCTTGTAGACCCTTTTCCTACGTCTGATTCTGGAAACAAGTGGATTGTTGTAGCAACAGACTACGCCACCTGATATGCAATCACACGGGCTCTTCCGACAAGCAGTGCAACCGATGTCGCCGACTTCCTCCTAGAGAATGTCATCCTTCATCACGGCGCCCCTCGACAGCTCCTCACCGACCGCGGCCGCTACTTTCTTTCTAAAGTTGTTAATGACATTCTGCACTCGTGCGTGACTAAACACAAACTTGCTACTGCTTACCATCCACAAACGAATGGTCTAATCGAGCGCCTTAACCACACCCTTACTGACATGCTATCGATGTACGTCTCTGCTGACCATCGTGACTGGGACGTTGCGCTGCCGTTCGTTACTTTCGCCTTCCGTCGCCATGAAACTGCCGGCTTCTCTACATTCTTCCTCTTGTTTGGCCGCGACCCTACGCTACCTTTCGAAACAAGTCTGCCTGCTAGCCTGAATTGCACGTCCGAGTACGCCCGTGAGGCCATGCTCAAAGCTCAAGAAGCACGAGCACGTCATATTACCCGACATCGACTTGTGGAGTCGCACGACAATCAGCGGCACTTATATGACGCCCGCCATAGTGACTTCCATTACACACCGGGCACCCTGGTTCTCCTTTGGTTGCCGTCGCGACCCGTTGGCCTCTCGGCGAAGTTACTTTCACGGTACTGTGGCCCTTACCGTGTCTTGCGTAAAGTAACTGACGTCACGTACGAAATCGCCCCTCTTGAGCCAGCCGTGTCTCAGCATCACTCCGATGTGGTCCATGTCGCGCGTCTTCAGTTGTATCACTCGCCCGCCTCCTAACCAGCACCGAAGCGGTGCTTCCGCCGCCGGGGGTCATGTGACACGCTGACGAAGATGATGTTAGCTTGGTCGGAAGAAGACGACGCTCTGGATTTTGCGCGCTGTCTACCGTCTTGCCAGCCGCCACGATGATTGCGAATATCCTGTAAATATACGTGTGACTGTTTTTCATCATCATCATCATCATCATCATTATCATCAGCCTGGTTACGCCCACTGCCTGGCAAAGGCTTTTCCCATACTTTTCCAACAACCCCGGTCATGTACTAATTGTGGCCATGTCGTCACTGCAAACTTCTTAATCTCATCCACCCACCTAACTTTCTGCCGCCCCCTGCTACGCTTCCCTTCCCTTGGAATCCAGTTCGTAACCCTTAATGACCATCGGTTGTCTTCCCTCCTCATTACATGTCCTGCCCATGCCCATATATTTTTCTTGATTTCAACTAAGATGTTATTACCTCGCGTTTGTTCCCTCACCCAAACTGCTCTTTTCTTATCCCTTAACATTACACTCATCATTCTGCTTTCCATAGCTCGTTGCGTCGTCCTCAGTTTAAGTAGAACCTTTTTCGTAAGCCTCCAGGTTTCTGCACCGTAGGTGAGTACTGCTAAGACACAGCTATTATAAACTTTTCTCTTGAGGGATAATGGCAACTTGCTGTTCATGATATGAGAATGCCTGCCGAACGCACCCCAGCCCATTCTTATTCTTCTAATTATTTCCGTCTCATGATCCGGATCTCCCGTCACTACCTGCCCTAAGTGGATGCATTCCCTTACCACTTCCAGTGCCTCGATACATATTGTAAATTGCTGTTTGCTTCCGAGACTGTTAAACATTACTTTAGTTTTCTGCAGATTAATGTTTAGACCCACTCTTCCGCTTTGCCTCTCCCGGTCAGTGAGCATGCATTGCAATTGGTCCCCTGAGTTACTAAGTAAGGCAATATCATCAGTGAATCGCCAGTTACTAAGGTATTCTCCATTAACTTTTATCCCCAATTCTTCCCAATCCAGGTCTCTGAATACCTCCTGTAAACATGCTGTGAATAGCATTGGAGAGTTCGTATTTTTCTGTCTGATGCCTTTCTTTATTGGGATTTTGTTGCTTTCTTTATGGAGGACTACGGTGGCTGTGGAGCCGCTACAGATATCTTACAGTATTTTTACATACGGCTCGTCTGCACCCTGATTCCGTAATGCCTCCATGACTGCTGAGGTTTCAAGAGAATCAAACACTTTCTCGTAATCCATGAAAGCTATATATAAGGGTTGGTTATATTCTGCACATTTCTCTATCACCTGATTGATAGTGCGAGTATGGTCTATTATTGAGTAGCCTTTACGGAATCCTGCCTGGTACTTTGCTTGACAGAAGTCTCATGTGTTCCTGATTCGATTTGCGATTACCTTAGTAAATAGTTTGTAGGCAACGGACAGTAAGCTGATCGGTCTATAATTTTTCAAGTCTTTAGCGTCCCCTTTCTTATGGATTAGGATTATGTTAGCGTTTTTCCAAGATTCCGGTACGCTCGACGTTATGAGGCATTGCGTATACAGGGTGGCCAGCTTCTCTAGAACAATCTGCCCACCATCCTTCAGTAAATCTGCTGTTACCTGATCCTCCCCAGCTGCCTTCCCCCTTTGCATAGCTGCCAAGGCTTTCTTTACTTCTTCCGGCGTTACCTTTCGGATTTCGAATCCCTCTAGACGATTCACTCTTCCATTATCGTCGTGGGTGCCACTCGTATTGTATAAATCTCTGTAGAACTCCTCAGCCACTTGAACTATCTCATCCATATTAGTAATGATATTGCCGGCTTTGTCTCTTAACGCATACATCTGATTCTTGCCAATTCCTAGTTACTTCTTCATTGCTTTTAGACTTCCTCCGTTCCTGAGAGCATGTTCAATTAGATGCATATTATACTTGCTGATATCAGCTGTATTACGCTTGTTGATTGACTTCGAAAGTACTGCCATTTCTATTCTAGCTGTAGGGTTAGAGGCTTTCATACATTGGCGTTTTTTGATCAGATCTTTCTTCTCTTGCGATAGCTTACTGGTATCCTGTCTAACGGAGTTACCACCGACTTCTATTGCACACTCCTTAATGATGCCCACAAGATTGTCGTTCATTGCTTCAACACTAAGGTCCTCGTCCTGAGTTAAAGCCGAATACCGGTTCTGTAGCTTGATCTGGAATTCCTCTATTTTCCCTCTTACCGCTAACTCATTGATCGGCTTCTTATGTACCAGTTTCTTCCGTTCCCTCCTCAGGTCTAGGCTAATTGGAGTTCTTACCATCCTATGGTCACTGCAGCGCACCTTGTCGAGCACGTCCACATGTTGTATGATGCCAGGGTTTGCACAGAGTACGAGGTCTATTTCATTTTTAGTCTCACCGTTCAGGCTCCTCCACGTCCACTTTCGGCTATCCCGCTTACGGAAGAAGGTATTCATTATCCTCATATTATTCTGTTCTGCAAACTCTACTAATAACTCTCCCCTGCTATTCCTAGCGCCTATGCCATATTCCCCCACTGCCTTGTCTCCAGCCTGCTTCTTGCCTACCTTGGCATTAAAGTCGCCCATTAGTATAGTGTATTTAGTGTTCACTCTACCCATCGCCGATTCCACGTCTTCATAGAAGCTTTCGACTTCCTGGTCATCATGACTGGATTTAGGTGCGTAGACCTGTACAACCTTCATTTTGTACCTCTTATTAAGTTTCACAACAAGAACTGCCGCCCTCTCGTTAATGCTATAGAATTCCTGTATGCTACCAGCTATATTGTCATTAATGAGGAATGCGACTCCTAGTTCTCGTCTCTTCACTAAGCCCCGGTAGCGCAGGACGTGGCCGCTTTCTAGCACTGTATATGCTTCTCTTGGCCTCTTAACTTCACTGAACCCTATTATATCCCATTTACTGCCCTCTAATTCCTCCAATAGCACTACGAGACTCGCCTCACTAGATAAGGTTCTAGCGTTAAACGTTGCCAGGTTCATATTCCTATGGCGGCCTGTCCGGAGCCAGGGATTCTTAGCACCCTCTGCTGCGTCGCAGCTCTGACCACCGCCGTGGTCAGTTGCTTCGCAGCTGCTGGGGATTGAGGGGCGAGGTTTGATTGTTTTGTTCATATAAAAGATTGTGACCAAGTACTGCACCAGGGTGACCAATCTTGCTCTGGTGAGGAAGTGCGTTACCGGTTCTGGTCACCGGGATCAGGCCCCACTCCAGGCCTGTTTATGCAATTTTATCAACACGCGTTTTTTTTAATCCGGTGGAAAATTGTGTGGCACCGGGATTTGAAATACGGACCTCTTGCACGTGAGGCGGATGTTCTACCTCTACGCCACCGCTGCTTTTGAACCCCGTATATATATCAAAACGTTTATTTAAAAGAGAAAAAAAATGCAGAAAGCGAGTGGGTGGAGCCCCTAGTCCAGGGCCCCACTGGCTTGAGCGGTCCGCCGTGCTTGGTCGAGAAGCGCTAGTTGCATCTCCCGATCCTCGCTGGCGAGCCAAGTCTCCCACTGCTCCCTTCCGGAAAGTTTGCCGGCTATTTTTGGTGTATTAATTTTGGGTGGCCTGTTCTGGCAGTCCCACGTAATGTGGGCGAGAGTTGGCCGGCCTCCGCACCAAGGACAGCGAGCGCTGTACAGCGTTGGGTGAATGGCATTTTTCAAATAAAGGTTTGGAAACTCAGTGCCTATTTTCAGTGCCTATTTGCCACAGCGCCTATTTTCTCAGTGCCTATTTCTCAGTGCCTATTTGCCACAGTGACGAATGTCAAAGGCATCGTAGGTTTCATGCACACATTGGTTGTGTTACACTTTTTTGTATTGCATTTCTCAAACAAAAAGGTTTACAGCAGTGCTTTAAATAGCAAATGCCTTTCCTAATTTATTAGTGCAAGAGTAACAGTACAGATCATGTAAAAATTATTTTACAGACTTTATGTCCATGGATGCATCACGTTTCTGATGACATAGCAGTGACGTGGTGTGGGATGAATGTCTTTATTTCAGATTTAAATATTGTCTTCCAGGTCTGGGTTAGTCTCCTACACTGAGTAGTCTAGGTCAGAGTCCATTTAATAAAGTGAATAAACTACGAATTATTAACATCAAAAGATCTTGTTTAGGACACTAATGTGACAATCAGCAAGGTTCTCTGGGCATTCATTTACAAATTTTTGAGGATATATTTTATGACTGGTTTCATTATTGTTAGAGTGAGTGAGTGAAAACTTTTGAGTCTTTCAAGAGTTTCGCGATTAGGAGGTCTCCGTCGTCTTCATCTTCTTGGCGCTTGCGACTTGAGTCTTCTCTTCAGCAAGGGTGGGCCCCTATTCCAAGGCTCCACCGAGTCGCGCTGCATCGCTCGCGTGCTGCACTAGGGCCCTTTGGGCCGTGAGCTCGCTGCTGGTGAGCCGACTCTCCCACTGCTCCGCAGTCGGGTGTCCGTGTTTGTGGAATGCTTTGTTGCGTTCGCACTCCCAGGTGATGTGGTAGAGTGTAGGTTTGGCACCGCACCAAGGGCAGGTGGCCCTGTATTGTGTCGGAAACATCTTATTGAGCACATGTAAGTTGGGGAAAGAGTTTGTCTGTAGTCTGCGCCAGCTGGTCGCTTCCTCCTTTGAGAGATCTTTGTGTGGTGGCGGATATCTAATTCTAGTTCCTCTATGTGTATTCAGGGTCTCTGCGTATCCCCCCTCGCAAGCCTGTAGGTGGGTCTCCGGGGCATTCGACCGCCCAGCTCGGAACGCTTCGCCTCGAGCTAGGCTGCCTGCCCTTTCGTTCCCCACTATGCCTACGTGACCCGGGATCCAGTTTAGTTTGTGCCGGGGCTTTTCCTTCTCGGCGGAGGTGGCTCCGCTGAGTATTCGGAGGGCAGTTTTGCTGATTCTGCCTCTCGTGTAGTTCCTGCACACCTCTTTTGAGTCCGTCAGTATGTTGAGAGATCGGCCTGTTCTATAACCTTCCGCTGCCGCCAGCGCTACGGCAATCTCCTCGGCCTCCGCTGTGCCAGCGACCTTTGCCGTGGCATACGTGATCGGGTTTCCTTCCCTATTAACCACTACCGTCGCGGCCACGTGTTCCCTTCCGTGTGGATATACGGCGGCGTCCGTGTATACTGTATTGTCTAGCTGGGCTAGCATTCTCTCAACATATTCGGCCCTAGCTTTTCGCCTGTTTTCGTGTAAGTTGGGATCCATATTTTTTGGCAGTGGTCCCACAGTAATGGTTTTCCTGAGGTGGTGCGGTACGTCCGCGTATCTGTCTGTCAGTCCGCTCGTATCCCGACTCAACCTCCTCAGGAGCGCTCGTCCCGTAGGGGTGCCTCTGAGTCTCGTGGTTTGCGTACCCGGCAGAGCCTCGGTGAGCTCGCTGAAGGTGTTGCTGATGCCCAGCTGGAGCAACTTCTCGTTCGACGTGTTTCTCGGTAGACGCAGAGCCGCCTTGTACGCCTTCCTGAGGATGGTGTCTGCTTGCTCTCTTTCTGCTTTGGTCATCACGTGGTACGGCAGGGAGTACGTGACTCGGCTGACAATTAGGCTGTTGACTAGCTTGAGAGTGTCGTCTTCTTTCATTCCGTATCTCTTTTGGGATACCCTATTGATCATGCGGCCCACCTGTTCCGCCGCCTTGTTCAGCAGGCTAATGGTGTGGCTGCACTTCCGGCTGCCTTGTAGCCACATGCCCAGGATCCTAATCATGTTCTTCTGCGGGATGTTGTGTCCCTCGAGGGTCACCTCCAGTGTCGCTTGCGTTGGGTGCTTGCCGACCCTGCTGAGCTCCGACTTTTCCGTGGAGCATCGCAGTCCCCTTTCTCTGGTGTAGTTTTCCACGCAGGTCGCCACTTCCTGCAGTTTTTCTTGCTTCTCTCCGAGGGATCCTTGGGTGACCCAGGTTGTGACGTCGTCGGCGTATATCGCGTGCTGGATTCCTCGGATCTCCTTAAGTTTTCTTGCCAGGCCAATCATTGCCACGTTGAAGAGGACGGGCGATATGACGGATCCTTGAGGTGTGTTCTTGCACGGCGTGGGGAAGACGTTGCTTCTCAGCTCGCCCAGCCCCACCGTCGCCGTTCTGTTGCTCAGGAAGTCTCTGACGTAATCATGCACTCTCTTCCCGCAGTTGGTGTTGTTGATGCTCTCCATGATGGCCGCGTGGCTCACGTTGTCGAAGGCCCCCTTTATGTCGAGGGCCATGACGACGTTTTCGCCCGTTTTCGGCATTGTCTCGAGCACTTCCTCCTTGAGTTGGAGCAGCACGTCTTGCGTTGAGAGGTTGGCTCTGAAACCGTACATGCTGTCCGGATACCATCGCTCGTTTTCCAAGTGTGACTGGATTCTCTTCGTGATCACTTTCTCGTACAGCTTGCCCTGGCACGACGTTAGGGATATCGTCCTGAGATCTTCTATTTGGAGTGTCTTCCCTGGCTTCTGAATCATTACAACGACGGCTTGTCTCCACTCCGCCGGAACTCTTCCTTCTTGCCAGAGCTTGTTGAGGTAGGCCGTCTGTTGGTCGATGGCCTCGTCGCCGACATTTCTGATTAGCGAGTTCCGGATTTTGTCCGCCCCCGCCGCCGTGTTCTTGGTGGCCGATCTTATCGCCTCGACGACCTTTTCTCTCATGATGGGTTGGTCCGTGGTAGGGTTTTCTTCGCCGCGGTATTCTTCTTTGTAGCTCTCGGCCTGCTCTTTGCCATAGCATTTGACCCGGACTTCCTCAAGGAGTTGTTCGTCCGTGCCTTCGTACTGGTGGACTAGCCTCTGTATCGACTTGCTGCCTTAGGATTTGTTTTTGCTCGGGTCCATGAGGGCCTTGAGGATCTGCCACGTTCTGGCCGTACTGAGGGTGCCATTTAGCGAATTGCTAAATTGCTGCCACCCCTGTCTGGCCAGCTGCGTCGCGTACTCCTCCGTTTTCTTGGTGATGTCCGCAATTTTCCTTTTTAGCTTTCTGTTGAGTTTCTGTCTCTTCCACCTCTTGGTGAGCCCGCGTCTCGCCTCCCATAGCCTGAGGAGCCGCTTGTGCACCTCCGGCGTCTGTTCCGTCCTGTCTACTTCCTTCGTGTATAGGTCTTGAATTCGCCTGAGTCGTCGGCTCCACTCTTCCGCCGAAACGATGCTGCCTTCGATAGGCTTGCAGTGCGCTCTAAAGGCGTCCCAGTCCGTCAGCCGAGCCGTGCCAATCTTCCTCCGGACGTTGTCCGCCACCGTGCTGATCCTTATTATGTGATGGTCGCTCCCAAGGTTCTCGAGCAGGTTTTCCCACTCCGCTTGTTTGGCGCCCCTTATAAAGGTTAGATCGGGCTCGTGTCTGGACTGACGCTATTCCCCTGCCTGGTCGGTTGGTTCTCGTCGGTTAGCAGCTCGCAGCCTACGTTCTCTGCCGCCGTGCAGATGCCGCGCCCCTTTTTGTCCTCGTTAGTATAGCTCCATCTCGGACTCTTGGCGTTGACGTCGCCCGCAATGATTAGAGTATTCTGCCCCGCTAACTTTTTCGCCTCCGCAAAGAGCCTAATAAAGTTCCCCTTTGTTTGTCTGGGTGGGTTATATAGATTTACGATGTAGGTGCTCTTGGCTTTTCTTTTCTTTTTGGGAATTGTCTCCATGATTACGTGCTGTATTTGGGTATCCTCTATCTCTTTGTGTGCTATGGCTACTATTTGTTTGCTTATGAGGGTCGTGGTGCGGCCGCTCTCTTGACATGTGTAGCCCCTGAGCGTTGGGGTGCTGTTTGTTTCTCTCATAATGATTGCACTTTTTTTGTAAAAAAATTGACTCAAATTCAGGGGTGCGATCATTACGCGGGTTAAATTTCCCGCAAAAAGAAAAAAAAATTCATCTGGCATTTGCTACGGAATGACATAAGGTCAACAAATAGGCGGCTGCCGCTGTATGTAGTGCAGGACACAAAAAAATATGGTAGCCGGCAGAACAAGCGGAACGCGATTTTTTTTCTTCTCGTGAGTACATTACGTGCATTCAAACAGTTTCTTCCGTATCAGTAATGAATGACATCGGCATGTTTGCGGCAATAACATAGCCATGTCGACTTTGAGGGGACAGAAACAGATGGGCGTGCTTAGCTGCCAGTGACATAGGAATACCTGGCGGGCATGCTGCGCAAAGTGCGGCATTTGTCTTCACCACTATCCTAATATGTCACGTTTCCGCTAAGGGTGGGCGAATATCTTAGCTGCGTTACAAACATCGGCGAATGAATAGGGTACACTTCTAACGTATGAATGTAAAAGTGACTGCTATCATTGCCGCTCGCGATTTGTTGCATGCCCACGAATGCAGACGAGAAGAATCGAAAGATGCCTTTTTTGTTGTTTTTGTTGACCACAACCATCATAAAGCCTACACATAATAAAGACAAGTTTGGTTGTAGCTTATTATTTGTCGTAGAAGTGTGGAAAGTGATGAAAGCAATGAAATGGGGTATCTGCTTAAGAATGTTTGGGGCGTGCAGACCGCTTGATTTGTCTTGAAGAGTCGTTCGCATAGCAGTCGACAGATGGTAAGCGCGATCATTACTAGCTAGACTTGGCACATGACATATGGCTGCGCCAAGTTGGGGGTGCAATCAATAAACGGGAAGTAAAAAAAATCTAATCTTGACGACAAAATTTAGGGGTGCGATCATTACGCCAGTAAATACGGTAATAGGCTGTTTTTGGTTTTGCGCACTCAGTGTTAAGGGATGCAAATGGTGACATACAACAGAATGCAAAAATGACTAAGGAATGCAAGCAGGGCGTTGGGCTTATTAGGCAGATGCGTGCATGTGCTATTTATAAAGCTTCCCATGGTATGCCTGAAGGCATTTTCTAACACTGGTAGAATACACTGACACGCACTTATTAAGGGGAAATACTCCTTGAAACAACTTTTTTATATATTTGTACTAGTGATTTGAATATAGTGTCATTCATAAAGTGTTTTATTAGATTTGAATTGTCATTGATTTTTGTGTAGCTGCTGTTTTTTTTAATTATGTCCAACACAGTGGCAAACTATCTTGGTGGCCACTTTCTTGTGAATAAAATTTTCAGAAATAGCTTCATGCTGTATCTTATTTAGCTAGTTCTATACTGCAAAGTGGTGATACCGATCCAAACGGCTTGTACAATTACTGTAACTATGCAAAAAATATTAGGACACTTTGAATAATTTTAGATTGCAATTTCAATTAAATATCAGCATTCTGCATATCTTGAAGAGTATGTATGCCAAATTTCGTTAGTATAGGACAATTATAAGTGCATAAAGGTATTCTCATGCTATTGTGAGAAAAAGTTTTTGATGTATATACAATAATTTTTTTTCACATTAGCATGAGAAGTATGCAAGATTAGTAGGCAGGCAGACAGGCCTGCCTACTAATCTTGCATACTTCTAGTAACTTGACATGCTGTTTGAATAGATATCGGCAATTTGCAGTCTACAAAGAGCTGAGTTAGCTACAGCACACTGCTTTTTGTCAAAATTTAGTATACAAGAAAGTGCCTGCAAAGATCACTGTATTTTCCCATTGTGTAGGACATAACTCAAGAAGCAGCTAAAAAAATACTAATTACATATATGAAATCTGCATGAAGACCTCTACAATTTGCTCTCTTTTCAAACCTCTAGTACAAGTAATAAAACTGTTTCGAAAAATATTCAATCAGCAAAACATGCCCTTTGCTATAGTGACCTACAACATAGCGACGCAAATTGAAGGCAAGTCCTTTTGTCGAAGCGACTCTGGGCCGTCTTCCCAAGGGCTTCTGTTAAACACCGAAATTTCATGCATTTGCAAGAAGTGCAATACGAAAATGTTTGTGAATTTGCAATTCGTATTGGCACACTAACAGAAAAAAACTGGCTGTGGCTTATCTAAGGTTAAACCCAGGATGCGAAGCATACTAGCCTTTATTTTAACGCGACAGCTCGTGTCGCAGAAAAGCTGGTGTCGTCGGCGTCGGCTCAGGCGTGCGGCGCTTGCTCAGGCGCACATTTCGTTGTCGCGCCGAACACTGCGTTGCTCGACGCTCACCGCTTCCGATGCGGGGCGCGTAGTCGCTGCGCCGTAGCAAAGCCACCTAGAAACAGTCTCTGTAGCACGCCGCAACCTTCGCTTCTCATTCCAACGAGCAGCTCTGTCTCCAGGAGGCATCTCACCTCGTGAGTGTCTAGCAGAGGCAAGCGCAGCTGCTTATATACCGCCGCGACGCCGCGAGCGACGGCGCGAGTTGGAGCCCAGTTTCTCCTCTGTCGGGACGTCACGGTGGCACGTGGTATTGAAGGCGACGCCGCCGCGCCTGAGGAGCTGGGTTGAGCTCTAGTAATATGCTTTGCATAAAAGACAGTTCTGTGAAATGCAGAATCGACTATAACTTTTTTCGACATTTACATTTTGCCTCCATATCTTTGTTTTGTGTTTTGTACTCAGTGTCCCAGCAGTGACTGCCGCTAAAAATTGAACATAACTGCTTCATGACAATGCGACAATTTTCGCTAACAGAAATTTATAGCAGTGGCAGGCATTATAATTACAGTACTCAATAACGTCTAGTTTGTACGAACTCAGACTAGCATCAGTTCTGAGATACACAACCCAAAAAGACATGATCAAATAGGTTTATCTTCCACACAGAATTGTCCCACAAGGCTTACAAAATGTTTTGTGGCGAAGTAATATCTGCAACAGCAAAGCATGTTCCACCAAGTATGGCGATAAATATTTCAGAGCTGTCAGTCTGAGGACTCCTACAAACTAACAATACCTTCTGCACTGACTAGTCTCAATAATGGAATGTAAGCCATTTTGCTGAAATTAATAACACTTCAAGAATAGTGATCTTGTTTAAAAAGAAATTTGCCATTATAATTCAGTTCTAGTCTCTGTGACTTTTGTAAATATTTTCCACTTATTCTTTCAGACTGCAATTTTTGGTGATAGAGGTATTCATTGCAGAAAGAGCTAGTACATGGCATTTAATAATAAAGGTACTGGTCATTGTAGATTTTCTGTCTTCAGCATTTGTTCTGTTGCACAGCTGTTTCTTGAAATCTGAAATGATGTACCCATCTCTTTGTTAGCGATAAACAGGGAAATCTGTCAGTATGTTTTGTTTAAATTACAGCTGATCAACTCGATAGTTAGCCTGCTTGCTAATTATAAATTATAACGATAATAGTGCAGGACCATAAAAACAGAGTGATGCTGACTCACAACTATGCCCAGCTACATCCACGCAGCTTTGCCATACAATGTGCATGTGTTCAGAAGAGCCAAATGCCCCAGAGAGAAAGCAACAGTAACTCATTGTTTGTCATCTTGTACAAGCATATTATGCGCTAGGTGCAATTTATGCTCAGTAAATACATAAATCAGTCATGTCAGGCGTCTTACTTTAGGTTGCAAGTTCGAAGTTTTTGTAATCTTGCTTGTTTTTATTTTGTTTCCTTTGTGAGCATGAGTGACTTGGTAGCCTTCGCGCATATTCTCAAAACTGTTTCATCACCAGGAATCACGAAATTTAATTTACATATAAAATTCCCAGTAACTAATTTCGTAGGCTTCGAGCCTAACTCTCTTATCTTTTATATGTTTATCTACCAAGTAATCTTATCGTTCATTGAAACATATCCACGCAATGCAGAGTGGGCACCCAAATTATGAATATCTGTTCTTGCTTTCTACCCTGCTCTGGTGTTTTCAAAACCCAGCATCGGTGCAATGGGCTGTCTGCACCTGCAGAAAAGTAGTAAAGCAGCTAAAGTTAAAGGTCAACAACATAATTAAGATAGAAAGCAAAAATAAAAGTTCGCAATTGTCCCCCATAACCAGAGTTTCGCTTAGAATTAAAAAAACATTGACGTCCTGCTTTGATGTGAGAGTTGCTTTGGGCACATAAGGGGACTGACTACGTAGCACCTGTGCTAGTGTACACAACAAAGCAAAAAAATCACTCCAGACTGGAGGGGCAGTGGAAAAGTTAAGCACTGATGTTTTATTTCACGCCCCATTAATATGGCTTATCATCTGCTCCTATTGTATGGGAACGCATACATTGGGAAGACAATCCTTTGCGCCATTGTTACCTTAGCGGGACACCAGAGAAAGGTAGAAATCGAGAACAGGTATTCACACTTCGTTGCCCACAGTGTATTATCTGGACGTGTTTCACTCTACAAAAGGCTACTGTGGTAGATAATCATAATGACAAAGACAAAAGAATTAAGAGGTATGTGTCAGTCATCCGTTTATGACCTCCAGTGTTTATAGAAACACTTCTTTCTGTATATGTGCCAAGCCGTAGGGAGGCTTTACGTAACTCAGTCATGCTTGCTAAGTTAAAGATTGGAATAAGGAAAATCGCAAGAACATTATATGAGTGATTTGTAAATGTGGCACCTAATGTAACTTATTCATGCATGGGCTGAGGATAGATTACAGCCAGTGCGTAATGTGCTCTTACAGGATGACCTGTGATGAGTAAAAGAAGCCTTCCTCACATCTTCCTCCTTGTTTCTTTTGGATCTTTCTGCACTATGTGTATTGTTACAGCTGCGTGTATGCAGCTGGGTATAGTTTGTTTATGTGTTCTGCTTCCTCCCTTGTCCTCATCATTGATGCGCTATCTTTGCCGTAACAAAATACAGCTACCTGTGCTACTTATTTTGTCAACGTGTTTGCATTATGTAAACTTTTGTATTAGTGGTTATTTCTACTTGTGAAATTGTCTGTGTCAGCTATTGTACTTAGTCTTGCAAAAGTATGTTTCTCAACATAAATAAATTATCAGTATAAGTGTAGCTGTATTTATTTCTGTAATTTTGTCAGTTATGAAGTTTTTATACACTGTTGCATGTAGTATGAGAGAATAAAATTGATGCACAACTTTTTAATCAGGTGTTTTTCAGATCAATTTTCATCTCGCGCTAACATGCACAAATTGTGTGGGAAAAAGTGCCAACAAGAGTACCATAGGTAAGACAGCTGCTTTTACTTTTAGATTAGATTATCAATTGCCAAACAGTTGTTTTCAGCCAGCATAATATACTGCATAGATAATGTAATCTAAGTTGGAATGTTCTTTTTATTGCAATTCATTATATGGGTCTCCTTTGTACATAAGTGCAGCCTTTCTTATTTGTTATGTGCAGCTTACTTGCTTAGAATGTTAAGTCGTTAGTTAAGTCTTGTAGAACAGGAAAATAGGTTAAACTTATAAATCGTTTGACATATTATAAGAGACTTGTGCGGTGGGGAATTGAACTTCTACATGAGTTACATAGTATTTTGGGGTCTCATTATGGTTCTGAGTGGCATTGCAGTGTCATGCATATGCAGCTGCAGGCTACATATTGGATACATATTTAAGACTATTTTGCTTGGTTGGCTATTGATTCAAGTTTAATAGTAATGAGAACTGTCTTGCTTTCATAGTGATTCTGTGCTGACTGATACATTTCAATTTTACAGAAGGCAATAACAAAGATTGATGAAATATAAACTTTTTCTTGCTAACCTGCCATATGCTTTTTGGCAAGTTTACTGTGGATTCTTTGTTATACTATGTTGTATTTTCACCGTAGTCTTCTTGAGAACTAGCCGTAGTCGTGTGTACTTACAGCAAGAGTTGTTGACACATTTTGAAATGTTGCTCGACACTGCCATCCAAGAGTGAAGTGACTTACATGAATTAGTTTCTTTATTTGCAAGAGACCAGAACCACGCACTAAGGGTAACTTGACACACACTGTTGGAGTCATCAGACTCATCTAGAATAGTTACCTGAATCATTCTTGCAGTGTTCATGTGACACTTTATCTTGAGTCGTCCGACTCGTATAGAATTGTTAACGGATTCCCTCAGCACTAGTCTGGTAACCCTTTTGAGAGGGTATAGGCGACTACTACAACAGAGTATGCATGACTATTGTGTGCGGAGTCACGTAAACACCTTGTATTGAGCACAGTTAGTCTCGAGACTCTCTGCCAAAAGGGAGTTCGGGTGTCTCCCACAAAGTGTGTCGTATACGTGACGAGTCCAGACTCTTCGAAAAGAGTAAGGGATACTCTTTTTTTTTCTTAGTGTGTACTACCAGCTTTAATGAACTTTGGGACTTCGCGTAACTGACCTTTGGACTTGGTTTCTTTTCGTTGTTTTGTCACTTTTGTTTAATAAGTATCCTTTTCTGTTTGGCTCTTTTATATGTGTAGCATCAGGACCCCGCAATATATATATATATATATATATATATATATATATATATATATATATATATATATATATATATATATATATATATATATGTATGTATGTATACATATTTAACCCCGCTATATGTGGAGTCAAACACGGTTAGAAAAAGTCACGAAGGTTAATGATCGCCCCATATTCCTGGAGAAAATCCATGCCCAGTATAACTAGCCGAGAACGCATGGGCAGCACAAGAAAAGATGCTACGAAAGTCGCAGTAGATATTGCAAGTCTGGCGGTGCATCGTCCAATGGGTGACACGAGGTGTCCTCCGGCTGTAATCAGATGTGGGCCGTCCCACGCTGTCAGCACTTTGCGTAACCGAGTGGCCAGTGAGGCACTCATAGCCGAGTAGTCAGCTCCTGTATCTACAAGTGCAGTTATCGGATAACCGTCGATTGAAGCAGTAATAGCAGCAGAAGTTCTTTTTGCAGTTTCGAATGAAGGGGTCAGCGGTACGTCGCGAGGGGATGGCGTCGGCGGAGGATATTTGACGGTTCGCATGACAGCGGCCTCACCCCCGGAGGTCGCCGTTTTCAGTTTCCCCGGCGCGGGCTTGCACCGTTGACTCCAGCGGAATCAAAGGCGGGTCGAGCACGGTTTGGTGACGCGTACCGACGAGGTGAAGGCGACCGTGACTGTCTTCGCTGTTGGGCAGGAGGAAGCCGGTTACTTTCTAAGTATTGGTCGATTTCGTGCGGGCGTTTGCCATAGCGCGGGCAACGGGCGTCCGGATGGTATCCCCGCAGACCAATCCGTCGGTACTGGCAGTCGCGGTACATGTGACCAGCCTCCCCGCAGTGATAGCACAACGGACTGTTGTCGGGGGCGCGCCATACTGCAGATTTGCGCGGACCAGGATGAAAGGGTGCTTGCGGATTCGTGCGGTGGATCGGACTTGGGGAGCGTCGAGAAATACCAGCAGGCGGCTGCGAAAAACGGCCCGTCGACGGCGCGCAAGCCCGAGAGAGAGAGAAGGAGATTCTTGATGGGAAGGAAAGGTTGGGGTAAAGTGCAGCGCAGTAACTGTCTCTCAGCAGAGGACACCTCAACCGCGCTGCACAGGGGTTAGGGGATGAAAGTAGGGGGAGAGAAAGAGCACCAGAAACAGCACAGCTAAAGGCGGTCGGCGAGGCCGACAGCCTCGGCGAATGTCAGGAGCGCACGTAGAAGTGTCCTGTGTCGTGAAGGGCAGCCCGAGGGGTGCAGGAGTTCCGTCACGGTGTCGCACGGCAGGCCGTGCCCACGGTAGACACGGGCAAGGGACGCGCGCGCGAGCGAAAAGTTGGGGCACTCACACAGCAGGTGCTGGAGTGTCTCGATCGCGCCGCAGTCGCCGCAAAGGGGAGAGGGGGCTCCACGCAGTCGATGCCGCCGCTCGGCGGGCCACACAGAACCGGTCCGAAGGGCGAGGAGGAAGGCGCGCTCGCGCCTAGTGAATCCGGTCTGCGGGAGATGACGCGGTGGGCGCCCCTGCGCAACTCGGTCGTCGGGATGGCGGAGCGCGAGCTCCCGTCTGAAGTGAAGTCGCGCTGTGTCCAGCGAGCTCACCCGGTCTGTCAGCGCGGTCGACGCGTCGTGTGCGCGCCTGGCCAGCCGGTCGGCCGTCTCGTTGCCCGCGACTCCGACGTGCGAGGGGATCCACTGCAGCCGTAGGTTGCATCGCCCTTGCAGTGCGTGCAGACGGACGGCAACGCGCTGTGCAAGGGGCGGCGCGCGCTCGTCGAGTAGCAGCTGCTGCAGCGCGGACCTCGAGTCGCAGAGAATCGCCGCGCTGGTGATGTGCGGCGACTCCTCGAGGATGTCCGCAGCGAGGTGAAGTCCCGCTAGCTCCGCCGTGGTAGAGGAAGCCCGGTAGTAGAGCCGGCACTGCTTCGTGATGCCAAGTGCGCGCAAGCCCGAAGAGCATCCGCGTACGAGAACGTGGGGGGGGGGGGGGGGTTCGAGTCGTGTTGGTGGCGAGGGATGAACCACTTTGCCGATTTCTTCCCGAATGACATCCGTAAGAACCGTGGCACTGGGAGGTGCCGGAGCCTATGCATAGGACTTCTGCAGTTCTTCTCGAACAATTTGTCGTATTAGCTCTGTAAGGGACTCCCTTACCAGCTTAACAGTCTCGGGAGAGAACAGCAATTCACAATAGGCAGCGAGGCACTGGAAGTCGTAAGGGAATACATCTACTTAGGGCAGGTAGTGACGGCGGATCCGGATCATGAGACGGAAATAATCAGAAGAATAAGAATGGGCTGGGGTGCGTTTGGCAGGCATTCCCAAATCATGAACAGCAGGTTGCCATTATCCCTCAAGAGAAAAGTATATAATAGCTGTGTCTTACCAGTACTCACCTACGGGGCAGAAACCTGGAGGCTTACTAAAAGGGTTCTACTCAAATTGAGGACGACACAACGAGCTATGGAAAGAAGAATGATAGGTGTAATGTTAAGGGATAATAAAACAGCAGATTGGGTGAGGGAACAAACGCGAGTTAATGACATCCTAGTCGAAATCAAGAAAAAGAAATGGGCATGGGCTGGACAAGTAATGAGAAGGGAAGATAACCGATGGTCATTAAGGGTTACGGACTGGATCCCAAGGGAAGGGATGCGTAGCAGGGGGCGGCAGAAAGTTAGGTGGGTGGATGAGATTAAGAAGTTTGCAGGCATGGCATGGCCACAATTAGTACATGACCGGGGTTGTTGGAGAAGCATGGGAGAGGCCTTTGCCCTGCAGTGGGCGCAACCAGGCTGCTGATGATGATGATGGTGATGATGATGAAGGGACTCCCTGTCATCATTTGCAGGTACGAGAGAGCATGCAGCAGTCATGGCGGTCTGGCGTTCATACTGCGAAAGCCGCTGCCGAAGCATACGTTCCATGACTCTTGCCTCACGAAGGAACTGAGAGACGGTTGTAGGAGGATTGCGCACGAGGCCCGCAAAAAGCTGTTCCTTTACGCCTCGCATTAACAGACGCACCTTCTTGTGTTCTGGCATTAGCGGATCGGCCTGACGGAACAATCGCGTCATGTCGTCGACGAACATGGCGACGGTTTCGTTTGACATTTGGAACCTCGAAGCAGTGCCTGTTCGGCTCTTTCTTTCCTTTCGGGAGTGCAGAAGGCTTCGCACTGCAGTCGGTAAAACTCCTGCCAGCTGGTAAATGAGGCTTCGTGGTTCTCGTACCATACTCTCGCCGCGTCTAAAAGGGAAAAGCAGACGTTCTTCAACTTACGGCGATCGTCCCAGTCGTTAAAGGCGGCGGCCCGGTCGAAATGGTCCAACCAGTCTTCAACGTACTCAAAGGCGTCGCCATGGAACGGGTTAGGCGTGCGAGGCGCGTTGAGAATGCATGGTACGGCAGCATTTGGGATCCCCTCGGTTTGGCTTGCGGTAGTTGTTGACATATTCCTCACGGAGCTTGCCAGGGGACTGTATTGCGGTGGAAGACCTTGGAGGCGACGGCTGGTTCGATAGATTTCTGCCATCCCCGAGGTACTGGCGCCGGTAGCTTCTGGTTCAGGACCAGTAGGCATACGATGGATGCGTACCCCGCACCTCCACCAGTTTCTCACGAGAGGAAAAGCCAGTAAGTCAGTTCGATGCGAACAGCCGTTTACAGCTCGTTTTCGCAGCAGCTACCACGACTTCTTCCCCCTCGACTTCTACCGTAACTAGTGCGTGCCATTATATATATATATATATATATATATATATATATATATATATATATATATATGAAGCTTATAAGCTTCATATAAGCTTATATTTATGAAGCTTATTTGAAATAAGGCAGAGAGGCCAGCCTGAGCTAACGCGCTCTAGCCTGTTTCTCATGTCATAAACACAGATCCGAAACTCAGTGCTAGTGAGGCCTCCATGCAGGACGAATGATGAACAGTAAGGGGGCAAGAACAGAGCCATGTGGCGCACCATGGTTTGAAGTGCAGCTAGGATCTAATATGAAAACAATCCATGTGCGCAGAAATTGTTCTCAGACACAAAAATATGTGTACCACTTTTGTTACCTGCTGTGGTAGACAAACGTCTTCCATGTTTCAAAAAATACCTCGATTATGTTCCGCATTATTTTATGCATTGACTGTATCCGTTGCCACCACCGTCCACAACTAGTGGCTGTGAGGGGAGACAAGCAGGACACCATCTAGCAGAATAGACCGGCCTTCCTCTGTGCCTAAGTACAGTCGGTATCTAGTCTGAGCTGCTGGGTACATTTAATTGTTAGGCTGAAGCTCCCACATTTTGTAAAGTGCATGTACGGTCATCAATATTTCATTAACCCATTTATGTGTGCTGCAGGAATGTAAGCTTCAATCATATCTCTGCCTTGCATAAGCTAACTCCCTTCTATGCCAGGGATTCATGCTATTCGAATTTACACCTCCTAATCCTCCGCTGCACAGTGCCTTCCTGTGCTCGGCACCCATTGTGGTGCTGTTATTGATTGTCAGTCAACGGTTTTGCATACTATATATGATAGCTGATAATTTTTAGCATCATCTATTCTTTGTTAATATATAGGATATCATAAGTCATGCTGCACATCAAATTGTTCTGTCCAGTGGCAAGTATTATCAGTGCAAATGTGGCCATGTATAAAAGACAGAGTGTACGGTAGCAACACAAGAAAATTAAGTGATGGTTGACTGGCTGTGAAATGAGATGCATGTGGGTGCTAAACCACATTTTAAAAAAAATTCGCCGTATGTATTGCGATTAGAAGCCAACCTTACGATTTCATAATAGTAGTGTGCAAATAGTAAAAATTTGGTATATGAATCAAATATTTATTTATTTATTTATTTAGTACCCACAGCGCCCATTCAGACATTACAGTGGGGGGGGGGGTACAGATGAAAAACAAGCATCAAAATTGCAGGTTTACATAAATTTGTGTAAAACAACACCTTACTATAGGCCGACAAACAAAAAAAAGAAAGAAAAGCACACAGCCATATCAGAAACAAACAACAAACAAAGTCTGTGCTATTTCATTTTTACCGGATTCAAGTGTTTACTATTTGAAGTTGTCGAATAGTATATTTGTTTTGTTCAACTACTATAAAGGAAAACAACAGTTCTTGCAGTCTACAAAGCGAAAGACTGATATATAAATGGAGAATCATTGAATGATTCTGGTGCAGAACTGTGGTCGTTGCACAGATGATCCAGTTTTTGAAGAAAGATATGAAGAAGGTCATTTGCGTGCTATAGTTGAGTAAGCACTGTAAATGCAAAGTCTTAGGCAGACTTTGCCTTTGCTGTGTTCAATGAGACAAATCAATTTATTGTTTCGTCAATCTTACCGTCTGTTTGGATTCCTTCAAAATGATATACGGGGCTACGGTACTGCGCTTAGCTCCTTCACTGAGCTGTATACTCTACTATACTCTACTACATGCGTCTGGGATGTGCTGTTCATTTCTTTTATTTGTGTCATGGTCATCGTGTAGCTATGATTGTACTTTCCTTTATTTCTCATTTACGAGTTTCTTAGTTGACCTGACATCTAGTTGTTAATGACATTACGCGCGTCCAATAAGGCCAGCAAGCCTTCTTTTGCTGAACAGACTCCACGACATTCTTCATTTTTTTATTTTAGAAATTAGGAATATTCAATATTTGACTCGATATTCAGAGGAAATTTTTCTTGAATATCGCTATGAATTGAATCAGAAATTTTAACTGTTCAACATGCCTATTCAATATTGAAACTGCAACAATAAAAAGCTTAGGTTTCAGTGCATGAGAACAATGTCACTTATCCTTGTTGAATTCGGCTTACGTACTATGTGCATAACTTCTCTGCTTATATTATAAGCAAAGAATGTGCAACAGGACTGCTTGGAGGCAGGGGACAGTTGGAGAGGTGGAGCTTGCTTGAAGTAGTGTCAAACATTGGGGGCCCCCAGATGGTAGTGATGTCTGACGGAAAGCTCGCGTATTAAACTGCATGTGCCTTATTTTTTTCTCCGCGATGGCTCTGACGAAGTGACAGAGGAGCGTTGCGCAAAGAAGGCTGCAGCATAGAGAGCTCGAAGTGCTTTGCATACTCGGGAACAAAGAGACCGAGAGACTGTGAAGAGTTGAAGGATTCACCTTAATTTTGACAGCTGATGCTGTCTTTAGCATACGTACTTTGCTATCAGCATACTTTGCATACTTTGCTATCAGCATACTCAGCATACTATTTAGCATACTTTGCTATCTGAAAGTTGAATATCGCTACTGGGGGTTCTTTGAAAAAGGCATGTAATGTTTTCATTCATCTAACGAATAAAACATTTTTTATTGATTCACAATTTTTTGTACTTTAGCTATACCACACAAGCTTTAGAATCTTTAGGTGTTGCGGTGAAGTATGCAAATGTTGATATAACTAATATTGCACTGCACAACAGTTCCTTCGTTTAAAACAGCTATGCGCTGACAATTCTGCAGAGAGAATGAATGGTGGCATTCGGCGCTTGAGCACTGCCCATGTATTCATTAAATTTACCAAAACCTTAGTTACTCCTACTGCAAAATTTTTGGCAACGCTTGCGTAGTCTTGTGAAGTTTGACGGAGTTGGGACGACATCACCCTGGTCTGCCCGAAAAAAGACACATTAGGAAGCAAACTTGCGCAGAGTAGCAGAGAATGCTTTCACTTCATGGATGGATGGATGGATCGATGTTATGAGCGTCCCCTTTGGAACGGGGCGGTGATTTGCGCCACCAAGCTATTGTTATTATACTTCCTAATGTCCTACCTAGGTTTAAAAAAGAAAAAAAAACACGATGAACTCCCACAACCAAATTTCCTGACCCCGTATTGTGAACTTTGTTTTCGTACGTCTCCGTTTTTTGTCGTTTCCCTACTTCCACATATCTTCCAATCGCCTCTTACCAATCTCTATTGCGGACATGTTTACTTTTACCCTGCTGTCGCAGAACGCAAGGGCTTTAAAGGGACACTAAAGGTTACTATTAAGTCAACGTGGACTGTTGAAATACCATGACAGAAACCTCGAAACGCTTGTTTCGTGCCAAGGAGAGACTTATTTTAAGAGAAAATGCGTTCTGAAGCGTCCGCGTACCTCTAGCGCAGTTCAAATCGCCCGCCCTCCGATCGAGGAGAACTGACATATTGGTCTCATAGTGACGTTGCGCCATCGGTGAGTAGAACGGCGTCCGCAGACGGCGCTACGGCTTTTCTGCGCAAAACGCAAACGCGCGGCCAGAAACAGAGCCAAGACAGAGCCGACAGCAGTGCGAAAGCGGGAGTATGGTGGCTAGCGGAAGGAGGAACGCATTACGTCCCACGGCACACGGAGAGTCCGTTTTCGTTAAACTATAGGCTCCGGCGAGCTCGCAGCGTGGTCGGCTTGGTCTGTGAGCCTTTTCGCACTCGCAACAGGGCATAAAAAAGTGCGAATCGACGCAAAACTCGGCCTAGAAACGTGCTTCGCCACAGCCAAGCTGGCACGACCCAGATGTCGTTTCCCGCACCGCCACCAGGCGCCGCTACTATACCGCAATACGCCCATAAGCTGGTACTTCATTCTATGACGCTAACTTCGACGCTCGTCGCAATGGACCCTGACACCGACAGATTGGCTCGCGATGGTGGGCTCAACTTCAGCGATTTGAGCCCCGACGAGCGCAACCTGCTGCTGAGGGCTCGCACTGCCGGCGTCGTTGCGTACTACGACGGTGGCCTCGACACCGGCTCTCCGGAGCGGGAAAGCAACGAGGGCTTCCCACGACATCACATGGACGTGGCATTCTCGCTGCTTGTTCCAAATGAAAGTTTCGCGAGCCAGCAGAACCCTCACAGCACGACGCGATAACGAAAGTACTGAAACTCCAAAGCGTGCGCGGCGCAGGGTCGAGCGCGCAGAGTCGAGCGAAAACGAAACCTTTCGAACGCCCATATTACTGAAGGGCAACGTCAAAATGTTATTTTTTCTTAGAATCGAATAGACGTAGACAAGTAGCATTTTTTTCCGTTTTATAATCGAATGAAATGATATTTTTAATACGAGTAGTTGAGTATTAGTAACATAAATTACGGGGAGACCTTACGTCATCGGTTTAGTACCGGAATGTCGCTGGGGGGTCTCAAATCGTGTCATGCATTTACCTCAATTTCTCGGTTACTAAAGCTCTGTTCGCGATTATATTGACGCCTTAGACGTTCTAGAACATTGCTCTACCACTTTAACTTGACTTTCTGGTAACCTTTAGTGTCCCTTTAAGGAGGCCAGTGGTGCCTAAATCGACCGCCGGGCAGATGATTTTACATGCTAATAAAACATGCTCCATCATTGCCCTAGCTTTACCACAGCAAGCCCACGTTTCTTCTTCTTATATCTTGCTTTATAGGTGCGCAGTCACATCCCCGCGCAAGAACGGCGCCTGTGCGTTCAAGCGATTCCATGCAGCCCTACTTCTGCCGCGGGTTTTACCACAAAGCTGGTGCAGTGCGGTGAAGTTCAACCAATATATATATATATATATATATATATATATATATATATATATATATATATATATTGTTACGTCCAAGCGCGTCAAAGGGACGCGGGGATCAAGAAGAGAGGGGAAGAGGAGAACGAAGACTGTGCAGCGGCCATTCCTGTTGTCCGTAGCCTGCCGTTCCTGCTCTCGCACGCTTAAATAAACCCCTTTTCCCCGTGCTTGTAACAAATTGGTGGACGGTGCGGGGTACACCTCGTAACCACGGAGCCTACGCTGCTACAACTTCGCCGAAGCCGTCGACTTGCCGGACTTCCGCCACCATCGCCTGACATGACTGAATACGCCTGCCAGATTCCCGAAGGTTCTGACGTGGCTTCAAGGCCAGCACCTGGCGTTCCGTGGCAATACTACCGGGTGCCACTCACTTTCGGAGGAAAAGCCGGAGAAGATGTCGACGAGTGGCTCACAAACTACCGAAGGGTGAGCCGATCTAACGGTTGGAACTCGACCGCACAGTTGTCAAATGTTGTGTTTTCTCTTACCGACACAGCACTCGTCTGGTATGAGAATCACGAAGACACGCTCACTTCGTGGGAGCTTTTCGTAGAGGAGCTCAGAGCGTGTTTTGGAGACTCCAGCGCAAAAAAGAAACGCGCCGAGCAGACGCTTTCGCAAAGAGCTCAGATTCCCGGCGAGACCTGTACGACTTATATCGAAGAAGTGCTGAAACTGTGCAAAATAGTGAACTCTCAAATGTCGGAAGAGGACAAAGTTGGACATTTGTTGAAAGGGATAGCCGAAGACGTCTACAATTTTTTGATCGGCAAAGAAAGCTTGGATTCCGTGTCTGACGTCATTCGCCACTGCAGGACCTTTGAGACGCTGAAGATGCGACGGATAATACCGAAGTTTGGTCGCCTGGCTAATGTCACGACGGTGGCAAGTGTAGACCCGAGTTCGTGTGTTGACCTTCCATCAACAATACGGCAGATTGTTCGCGAAGAGTTGCTCCATCGGGAAGAAATGTATCGTAGCACACCCGGCATCGCTGGTGCGTACTTACCACACGAGATGCGAAACACAGCCGTTTCGACCGCATGGCAACCCACGGTTCACTCAGCGACCGTCGAGTATAGGTCTACCCCCCAAACGAGAGGGACCCTAAGCTATCAAGATCATGACAACGACCAACGCCCTCGCCGCACGCATGCCTCCGGGCGGCAGATGCCTAGCCACGATGAATGGGACCCACCTGCTGGCTATGCAGTCGACAGCAACATGCGTGACTACGTGCAGGAACATCGAAATTTGCGGCATCTGCCAGTGTGTTTCCAATGCGGTGTCGTGGGCCACATAGCGAGATTTTGCAATCGTCGCCCTACAACGTGGAATCGTCGATCGGGGCCTTCAGCAAGGACCACACCTCCTACGAGGACAACTCAACAGCCATACACCACCTCTTGGTCAGCTGGCGTCCCTCCTGGCAACGATTACTGGCAGAGAAGCTTCCGGAGCCGCTCGCCGGCATCTGACAGGAGTTTGACGCCACCGCCAACTTCTCGTGCACCGCGTTTGCGTCAATCTCCATCGCCAGTGCGCCGCTCAGCCTCGCCTTCACAACCGGAAAACTAGCTAGCGCGGCCGATGGGGGTGAGGTCGCTCGACACGTGCTATCGACAGAAATGCCCCCTGCAGTTGCTATGATTAAGAACAAAGTGCATGTACTAGTTGATGGTGTTGCTACAATGGCTTTAGTGGATACCGGGGCAACTGTATCCGTAATGAGTCTCGGTTTTAAAGGTCGGTTGGGCCGCAAAGTTGTATTTCCGTGGGACCAGGCTGCAACGTTTTGTGGAGTGAGCGGCGAGTCGTTGCGCCCTGTTTGTGTGTGCACTGCTGAAGTGTCCCTGGCTGGTGGAGTTTTCACGACGGAGTTTGTAGTTATTCCTCGATCGACGCACGAAGTGATTTTGGGCATCGACTTTTTGCGGCAGTGTGGTGCGACCGTTGATTGTCGCACGGGGGAAGTTTGCGTCGATGGTCATGTTTCGTCCGGGCTCTTAGAGGAGACTTGCAGTCAAGGTGAACTTTGTGTGTGTGCAGATACTGTTGTGCCTGCGTCCAGTTCGGTGTGCGTGCCGGTTGTATGTCGCGGTGAAGTTCGAGACAGTTTCGATGCCTCCGTAGAGCCAATGCATCTAAATTGTGTGAAGAAGAACGTTTTTGTCCCTCATTGTGTGGTATCCATCGGCAACGGGCGTGCTGGCTTGTGGACGGCCAACTGCTCGGCAGAACCCGTCCTGCTTCCAGACGGCTTGAAACTCGCCTACTTTACAGAATACACGTCTTCGTCCGTAGCCGTACTAACAGACTCGCCGTGTGAACCTGCTGACCATCGCCAAGTCTCAGACAAAAAGCTTCTGTCTATGATAAACAAGTCGCTCAGCACAAGGGAGCGCCATACCTTGGTGGATACGCTTTATAAGCATCTGTCAGTGTTTGACTTTGCGCAGCCGTACAAAGCGTTCTCGATTCCCGAGTCACGAACGCGCCATACCATAGATACGGGATCTGCGGGCCCAATCAGGCAAAAGCCTTATCGCGTGTCGCCTAACGAGCGCAAGATAATCGGGGAACAAGTAAGTGACATGATGAAAAATGGGATAATACAAGAGTCCTCGAGTCCTTGGGCAGCTCCGGTCATACTCGTCAGAAAGAAAGACGGTAACTGGAGATTTTGCGTCGATTATCGAAGATTAAACGCCGTGACTAAGAAGGATGTCTACCCGCTGCCCCGGATTGATGATGCAATTGATTGCCTTCATTCGGCCTCTTATTTTTCTTCAGTGGACCTGCGCTCAGGATATTGGCAAATCCCGATACACCCGACAGACAGAGAGAAAACAGCCTTCATAACCCCGGATGGATTATTCGAATTCAATGTGATGCCATTTGGGTTGTGCAACGCTCCAGCAACCTTTGAAAGGTTCATGGACACCATTCTGCGTGGGTTAAAATGGAACATCTGTATGTGCTATCTTGACGACGTAGTTATATTCGGGCGCACATTCAATGAGCACAATACGCGCCTGAATATTGTCCTCGACTGCATCAAAAACGCCGGCCTGGTTCTGAACTCCAAGAAATGTAAATTTGGTGACCGTCAAACCCTTGTGCTGGGTCATCTTGTTGACAAAGACGGTATCCGGCCTGATCCCCTCAAGACGGCAGCTGTCGAAGCATTCAGTGCACCGCAGTCAGTGAAGCAACTTCGTAGTTTTCTGGGTCTTTGTTCTTACTTTCGCCGATTTATTCCTGGTTTTGCTGACGTCGCTTATCCTCTGACAAATCTGCTACATAAAGACGCACGGTTTGAGTGGACACCCGAGTGCGATTCTGCATTTCGTCAGCTGAAGTTCCTGTTAACCTCTCGACCTATCCTTCGCCACTTTAATCCTACTGCGCCGACAGAAATCCACACAGATGCTAGTGGCGTTGGTCTGGGTGCCGTATTGGTCCAACGCTATGACGACCGTCAGCACGTGATTGCTTATGCAAGCCGCTCATTAAGTAAACCTGAACGGAATTACACGGTGACAGAGCAAGAATGCCTCGCTGTAATCTTTGCGGTTCAGCGATTTCGCTCGTACTTGTACGGACGCCCATTCCAAGTCGTCACAGACCACCATTCCCTGTGCTGGCTCGTGAACCTTCGTGACCCTTGTGGTCGCTTTGCGCGCTGGGCTTTGAGGTTGCAGGAATATAACTTCACTGTTGCCTACAAGAGTGGCCGAAAACATGCTGACGCAGACTGCCTTTCCCGTATGCCGCTTACTACGACGGACTGCGACGCAGACGATTTTGATCATATCGCTTCTGTGACATCCGCTTTTCCAGAAATCGATGCGTTCAAAGCAGAACAACGGACAGACACCAAATTGGAGCCACTCTTCACTTCTGCCCGTTCAAGTGCAACAAGCAGCTACTGTCTACGTGACGGGCTCCTGTACAAAAGGAACTACTCAAGCACGGGTGCACGCTTCCTTTTAGTGGTGCCGGAGTGTCTCCGGCCAGCAATCCTTCAGGCTATGCACGATGATCCTACCTCCGGTCACTTAGGCACTGTGCGCACCCTTTATCGCATTCAAGAACGCTTTTACTGGCCCCGGATGCGACATTCGGTTGAGTTGTATGTCGCCAGCTGCATACAGTGCCAACGTCGGAAACGCCCAACCACTGCCCCATCTGGTCTCCTTCAACCTGTGCCGCCTCCCAGCTCAGCCTTTCGGCAAGTTGGAATTGATCTGTTAGGACCTTTTCCAAAGTCATCTAAGGGGAACCGCTGGATAATTGTCTGCGCCGACTATTTCACGCGCTATTGCGAGACGGCGGCTATACCATCAGCCACCGCCACCGAAGTATCGCTCTTCTTACTTCACGCTATTGTTCTGCGACATGGACCGCCTGGTGTTATTATAAGCGACCGGGGACGTCAATTCACGGCAGATATAGTGGAAGAGCTTGTGCGTTTGTGTAACTCGCACCTCAGGCACTCGACGCCATATCATCCGCAAACGAACGGCCTCACTGAGCGCACTAATCGAACGATCACAAATATGCTTTCCATGTATGTTGCGTCCGATCACAAGAATTGGGATGAAGTTCTACCGTTTATTACTTACGCATACAACACCGCCAAGCACGAGACAACCGGCTACAGCCCCTTCTTCCTTCTATATGCTCGGCCACCCCGGTATACGCTCGACACTGTCCTCCCTTTTTACCACCACGACAATCCTACGGTCGCCGATACGCTGTGCCTCGCTGAAGAGGCTCGGAGACTTGCGCGTCTTCGGACTTTGGCATCACAAGAAAACTCCAAAGGCCGCTACGACGCACGACATCGGCCAGTTACATATAACCCTGGTGATCTCGTTTGGCTTTGGACACCCACAAGGAAGCGCGGTTTGTGTCAAAAGCTGCTGGCAAACTACGATGGACCGTATGTTGTCATCGACAAAGTCAGCGAAGTGAACTATACTCTCGCGCGCCTCACGAACACTGGTAGACGTTCTGCTAGGACACAAGTCGCGCATGTCGCACGGTTGAAATCATGCACGCCACGACAAGCTTGTTGACTCGCCCAGGGGGCTTTGTCTGCGAGGGGAGGTATATGTTACGTCCAAGCGCGTCAAAGGGACGCGGGGATCAAGAAGAGAGGGGAAGAGGAGAACGAAGACTGTGCAGCGGCCATTCCTGTTGTCCGTAGCCTGCCGTTCCTGCTCTCGCACGCTTAAATAAACCCCTTTTCCCCGTGCTTGTAACAATATATATATATATATATATATATATATATATATATATATAACGATGTCGCACGATATGACCGAATTTCGCGCTTTGAGACTGAACCTTGAGCGGGGCGGCAGCAAAATGGTTACATTCACCTTGAGCACAAGTGCACTCTTGAGTCATTTGTTTGATTCCATGATGTGTTGCTTCGGTCAAGGGCTTTACCTCAACGCTTCGGCAGTGCGGTGAAGTTTAACAAATTTGTAACGATCTCACACGATATTTTTATTTCTATTATTTTATTTGAAGAATATTGCCAGCCTTCAGAGAAGGCCGTAGGCAGGAGTGGACAGTACCGTATGAAGAAATGATCAAAAATAAGAAGACAAGAACACATTACACAAGGCTCGCACTACGCACTGAAAAGCAGCGGAAGACCGATAGTTTGCATACTTGATGAAATGAGCGCTACGAAGACGCGGATGAAAGAACACAAGTACGACAGACAAGGCTCTACTTCCAACTAAATGTTTTTTGAAGAAACAGAACTTTAAATAGATGCAACCAAGAATGGCCCAACGTGACATCACGACCTCCCTATCTCTTCAGAAAAGCTATCTCTTTTTCAGTAAGCGTCACTGAAGGGCAACTAATGCACGTGCCCTCGGCCTTAGCAATGTAAAAGGCTTCCAATATCTCCCGTTCTAGTCTATCTCTAGACCATGCCAGAAACCTGGTGTCGCGAAGATAGGGACGGCAATTGTGACGTTTACAGTGTTCCGCCAGATGGCCCCCCGCATTGTTATTTACGGCCCAATTGTGCTCACGCGCCCTTTCATTAAAACACCGTCCGGTTTGCCCGAAAGGGCGCGTGAGCACAATTGGGCCGTAAATAACAATGCGGGGGGCCATCTGGCGGAACACTGTAAACGTCACAATTGCCGTCCCTATCTTCGCGACACCAGGTTTCTGGCATGGTCTAGAGATAGACTAGAACGGGAGATATTGGAAGCCTTTTACATTGCTAAGGCCGAGGGCACGTGCATTAGTTGCCCTTCAGTGACGCTTACTGAAAAAGAGATAGCTTTTCTGAAGAGATAGGGAGGTCGTGATGTCACGTTGGGCCATTCTTGGTTGCATCTATTTAAAGTTCTGTTTCTTAAAAAAACATTTAGTTGGAAGTAGCGCCTTGTCTGTCGTACTTGTGTTCTTTCGTCCGCGTCTTCGTAGCGCTCATTTCATCAAGTATGCATAACCAACTCACCCACATCAAGCTTCTGCTACCGATAGTTTGCACGTCGCTTGCATACACACCCATGCTACAGATATAGACGTGTACAATGATATATTGACAAAGTGCTTGACAAGGAAAAATTAAATCAGAACGCGGACCATTCAAGCTGCGCATGCGCGTTGCTCGACATGACAAACTGCTGTAATTCATCACTTATCGAAGCATTTTGCGGGAGAACCATAGCATATGTCGCGAGATGATAAGTGTTGCTGAAAATCGAAGGCTGATGGAATCATGAAGCATTGAAGAATGACTGCACGGTGGGTTTCTCGAATAGTTCGAGGAAAAAATTAATTACTGAAGCAATCGGTTCTGCAGGTGAATTCTTTAACTTTTTTCCCAGTGATGTCCTCGTGTGGAACGACGAGTCACCTGTTGAATGTACAATTCCTTATTGATACGAAGAATATGATGATATATTAAATGCATATATTTCAACCTACCACGATGACGTCTTAGTTGAAGTGTTTCTAAATTAGCTTTTTCTAGCAGCTGAGTCAGAGATGTGTGCCAGCTGTATGAATTAAAGACGAATCTTATTGATTTTCATTAGGCACTTTCGAGTTTTCTTATATTTACTTCAGTAAATTGGTCCCATAAGACGGAAGCACATTCAAGAATCTTCCTAACAAATGTTTTATATGCAAGTAACTTTATTTCTTCTGTCGACTGACGTAGGGAACGTTCCAGATACCCAAGCTTCTTCGTGGCCTTTTTTGTATGTAGTTAATACGTGTGTTCCACCTGAGATCAGGCGTCATCATGACACCCAAGTATTTATAAGTCTATAGTGAAGAAAGACTGCGGCAATTTATTGAATATTGGAAGTGTAGGGGAATCCGTTTTCTTGATATTGTCATTGATACGGTTTTCTTCTGATTTACCTTCATTTGCCACACAGAACACCAACGGTCTATTTTAGATAGAGATGAATTTAGAAGAGCCTGGTCATTCGGACACTGAAATACAATATACAATATACAATCGTCAGCAAACAACTTAGTTTTCAATGGTATGTCTTGAGTAATGTCATTAATAAAAATGAAAAAGAACAGTGGTCCCAGGATTGATCCCTATGGTATGCCTGACAAAACTGGGGCCGGACTGGAACTAATGCTGTCGGTGGAAACACTCTGCTGTCGCAATGAAAGGTATGCTTCTATCCAGGATATTAATGTAGTGTTCTTGAATATTGATTTCATTTTGACAAGCAGTTTAGGATGCGACGCACGATCAAAGGCTTTCTCGAAATCCGAGAATATAATGTCTACCTGGTTTTGCTTATCTAATGATGTGGCAAAATCAAGTCGTCAAGTTTATTTGCATCTCTACATGTACAGATGACAGGAGTACAGACAAAAAGCCAAATGAATTCGGCTTGACGGGGTCTGTACCCCCAACAGAAATGGCACTGTGCACAAGAGAACACAAACACACAATAATGGATAACCGAGAAAAAAAGTTAACATTAGTGAACATTGTATGACAGAAATGCATACGGGTAAAAAAGTCAACAATAGAATGCTGCAAGAAATTATATTACATAAAGCGAATAGTATAAACTTATAGAAATAATACAGCCTTGAAATTCACATCTATACATGATAAGTTATTGACAAGCAGAGAAAATTCATTAAGCATTCATGGCGTCAGTGTATACCAGAGCAAAAAAAAAAGAAAGAAAAGGAATCCATAATGAGCCCATTAAAAGGAGAGATAGGTGTCTATTGAGTTTCTAATGAGTTTAACAAAGATGGCAGTGCGTGGCGTAACATTTGTTGACCGTAGTTAGTGCGCGCTTTAGGAACATACCAGGTTTCACTGTGACGTGTGTTGTAAATGTTAGAATTCATGGTCAATAGAGACAGATGCTCGAAAAATCATGAACGGTTTCGAACAGTTGTGTTACCGTTGACAGGTTCTTGTGAAAACCATGCTGTCTGGAATCGATCAGGTTATTTTCAAGAAACTTCAAGAAAAATGACATGTTCAAGTGTCAACTTGAACATGTCATTCAACATGTTCAACATGTTCAACAACAACATTCAACATGTTCAAGTGTTCAACTTCAAGAAAAATGACATGTTCAAGTGTCTTCACACATGTGCATAAAATGGAGATAGGCCGGTATATCGCAATATGTGATGGATTTTGTGATTTATGAACGGGGACGATTCTTCCATACTTCCAATCATGTGGAAGTTCCGCTCGCCGTAAAGATTCTTCAAATATTATGGTTAAATATTTTGAGCACCATTCGGCATACTTAGTGAGGAAGGCATTCGGTATGCCATCTTTTCCAGGATATTTTTCGCTGTCCACTTTCAAAAGAAGCGAGAAAATGCCTTCCTCAGTTATTGATACGACACCTATAGCAGGGCATTCGTGAGGTGGTGTAAAGTGTGGCTGATTGCCGTCATAATTCGTGAACACTGAACAGAAGTAATCATTGAATGAATTCGCAATGGCAATTGGATCCGTAAGAGGTCTACCATCAATACATAGATTCGATATCGTACTGTTTTTTTGTTTGAAATGACGCCAAAATTTTGCGGGGACTAAAGAAGAAAGTTTTTCATAGTTAAACTGTGATGATGTAACTTAGCATTTTTGATAGTGTGTTTTAACTGTCTGCGCATGTCGGAAAGTTTTTGCGCGGTATCTTCGGAGGGACTACGACGAAGTTTCTTTCGAATCTTTTTCGTCTTTCGTCCCAAACGTACAATGCCTTTAGTCATCCATGGATTTGAGCGTTGCCCACACTTCACTCGGAATGGTACGAAATCTTGTAGGCACCTTAAAACAAGGTTTTTGAAGAAAAGCCACAAATCATCAACGGCAATTTCCCCAGACTCAGAGAGGACAACAAATTGTGAAAACGAGATATCAAGCTGGTCCAATATACTCACATCATCAGAACATGCAAAAATCGGTACCGTAGATGCCTGTTTGTTGATTTTCTTTATACAATTCAAATCTACATATAAGCTTACCATCTTATGATTGGATATACCGTCAAGAACATACGTTTTCGGACTGCGTATAAGGATGCTATTGCTGACGAGAAAAAGATCTAAAATAGACATGGTTTCCCCTTGTATCAGTGTTGGTTCGGTAACTAATTGTGTTAGGTCATGGAAAAGGATAATATCAACAAAAGGCTCGGCAGAGCTGCATAAGGGGCCCGGGAAATTGGTGTTCCAGTTTATGGACGGTACGTTAAAATCGCCACCGAGAATCAAATTCCAAGAATAACTTTTGCTAGCGCGTAAAAATTCATTGTTTCTGAAAAAAAGAATTACCTGAGATAGGTGGCCTGTAAAATCGTGCTATTACTAGACAAAGGTCATCAAGAAAGACTTTTCAGATTACGTTCTCGATACCAAGTACGCCAGGAAGCTTCTCCACGTGTAGCGTTTCTTGAAAGATAATTGCGACGCCACCGCCTCGGAAATCCCTATGCGTGCGGTTAATTTGATAGCCCGGTGGCGTTACCTCATCGTCGCTCATTTCACTGTGCAGCCAAGTCTCGGTTATTATTAATAAATGTGGTTTGTACGTCAGAATGATGCTTTCTATTTCTTCGGACTTATTCATAATGCTACGGGCATTAAGCTTCAGGCAACAAAATGGTTGTTTATTGCCAGTTTGAGTTCATTGCTCCTTGCTGACGTCTGGCTTTCTAACAGGAACCCTCTTATTTTCTGTAGCATCCCATTCGAACAGTTCGTCATTAATTTTAATTTTGTCGTAGACCAACTGGGCTTTGCCGCGTGCTTTTCTTAATTCTGAGGTGCTCTGCCAGAGTTCCGGAAGTTTTAGGGCCGTATTCTGAAACGCTCCTTACCTCACTGCGGAAACCTCAACTGCTTGAGGACGCCTAACCACATATTTTAGAACGCTCCTTACTAAGGTGCCCTCACTGAGGCCTTCCTTGGAGCTCCCTTAGGTTAAGGCAGCGCTGGAGCTACCTTCGTGCCGCCTTGCCTCACTCCTTGCAATAAAAGGGCGCTTCTCTGGAGCACTTTGCAAACTCTCTCATCTGCCAAGAGATGGCATTAGAAGCACCGCGGCTATTAGGCGGCCATGGTGTCGCCAGGGGTAGCACACTCTCAAGTTCAACAAATGGCCACAGAGGGCGAAAAAATCGACCATGCGCAGCTGGTAAGGAAACAAGCGTAGTAGAATAACTTCGGGATGCTTACGTTAGTTTAAACATTCCCCGGTAGAGGCATCGTAATCAGCGCAATTTTCTTTTACAAACTTTCTCTTACAAATACCGAAGCCTTTATGTAACATAAAAAGCAGGGCAAAATTATCATTGCTAATTTGATATTGTACTTCTTGTTAGTAAGTTGATTGTTTCTTCACTAAAAACGCAAATAGCGTTCAGCATCATCGATCTTTCACGTGACCTCTGGCCTGGATTTAAAATTTTCACCGGCGTTTTCGAGTGAACGGAAGCACGGATTCATTCGTTCGTACACTCAGACTGGTATGTTTCTTTGTTTCTAAAACTAGTTTCTTGCGCTACGATATCTCGCGTTATTTAACTTGGGGTGAAGTTACGTGTTTGCAAGCGGACATGTAAGCCCAGAAGTTGGGTTTCGGTCGTGCGCCATTCGGAACACGTCTGCATCGAAACGGGAGCTGGATTTTGCTGCGGCTGGCAACGGCAATAACGGTGAGTCGTTTAACACCGCTGCTTGTATCGTTATATAACATTCCTCTCATTAGTTTCCAGGCGGGCACAAGTTAACGAACTGGATCCTGCATTACCTATGGGCAGTCAGGATCTCAGTTGCTGTTTCCTAAATACACTTTTACTTGCGGGGCTGTCGTTTACACACACAACCACGAAAGAAAGAGTGATACCGGAACGCGCGTCTCATTTTTCATCTTATTGTAGCCGTGGTCGTAGGTGACTGAGTAGCCTTATCAATATACATATTAAACTTTTTTTTCGAGTCCGCCGGCAACTTCTTTCGTCCACAAAACCGAATAATCCTTTGGTAAAATGAAGTGAAAGTACAGAATTTAATGTATTAAACAGTTGCAAGCATGATTATTCACCCATATTTCGTACTTGTTGGTTCCAAATGTTCTTGCTGTTCGGTTTCGTTTGCCGTAGGGCATTTGAAGTAGCAGAAGCTTGATGTGGGTGAGTTGGTTATGCATACTTGATGAAATGAGCGCTGCGAAGACGCGGACGAAAGAACACAAGTACGACAGACAAGGCGCTACGACAAGGCGCTACGACAAGGTTTCTGGCATGGTCTAGAGATAGACTAGAACGGGAGATATTGGAAGCTGATCAGCGGGTCAAGCGCGTCGGCTTTTATACAGCAGTAATCGAATGTTCCAGACTAATCGTTGAGACCCGCATGCATTCGCGTCAAGCGATGAAATCACATAACACAAGTTTCGGCGACAACAGACAGCGGATAGAAGCATCGATAACTTTCCAGAAAGTTTGGATACATGCAGGTGCGTCCCGCGCTGTGCGATAGCATTTGTTAGGCGGCTAAACGTGGTCGCCCGATAAAGATAAGTACACGTGTCAATATGCTTCTTTTGTCCTCCTAACCTCATTGAGCCCTATTATATCCCATTTACTACCCTCTAATTCCTCCAATAACACTGCTAGACTCGCCTCACTAGATAACGTTCTAACGTTAAACGTTGCCAGGTTCAGATTCCAATGGCGGCCTGTCCGGAGCCAGGTATTAGCACCCTCTGCAGCGTCACAGATCTGACCGCCGCCGTGGTCATTTGCTTCGCGGCTGCTGGGGACTGAGGGCCGGGGTTTGATTGTTGTATTCATATAGGAGGTTGTGGCCAATTACTGCGCCAGGGTGGCCAATCCTGCTCTGGTGAGAGAGTGCGTTACCGGTTCTGGTCACCGGGATCAGGCCGCACTCCAGGCCTGTTGGCTAATGGCAAAAGGACGTCAAATCAGAAATAGCTATTTTTGTTTCGTTCGGTCAAATTATGCATAATCAGTGTGTACACGTCCTATGAGATGGGGAGCTATCACGGTTTTCGTGACGTCGCGTGACATACAGGTTAAGTGGGGTTGATCCAAAAAACTTTCGACCAATCGCAGTGGGCTGATTGCAGAATTTGAATAGAAAAGTTTGGAATAGTTTCACGTTACAGCATCCCAGTTTCGCCATTACGTTAGAAGTCGCTGATATGCATACATATCGCCAACGGCACACGTACCGAGGTTTAAGCGACACGGTTATCACTACGAGCACACGATAGAATCAGTCAACTGAGAAAAAGTTTTACTGTTATGCACAAAAAAATACAAACACGTGTGAACGAGAAATTCGGCGCAAACTTTTCTTTCGTCGCAGACAGCCGCGGAGCAAACTTCTCTTGATGTCGCCACCAGATTACCATCCGATCACGTGTAAGTAAAAAGTCTAACAAGTCATCCTAAAGTTTCATTAGTCTAAGAAATGTGCGTGGTACTGTTTGACAATAGCAATGTAGCAGCTCTAAAGATAGGCGTATTAAAATTCAGCAGCACTGCCGGCCATGAAATCCAGCAAGTGCCCCTACCGTGACACTAATGCGTACAAAATTTCAGCTACTTAAACATACGCACCTGTACGATTGATTGCTCTTGCAATCGCGGTTACGAAAAGAAAGTGCAAACGAAGCTCAAGCGAGGCTATTCCGGACATTGTAATAGTTCTGCGGAAAGCCGCAAGATGGAGAAAAAGGAAAATCAGACATCCACCCGTTCATAGCAATTGCTACAAAGGAAACCCATATGGGTTCCTCGAAAGAAAAGCCTCATAGTGGAAGAAAAATTCGTCCTGGTCCGGGACTCGAACTCGAGACCACCGCCTTTCCGCAGCAGCCGCTCTACCATCTGAGCTAACCAGGCGGCTAGCACATGGCAGGGCGAAGTCGAATTTCTCGACAACACGAAGCAAGGCAAGAGATTGACGTAATTGACGATTGACTATTACGACTATTGACTATTACGATTGACTAATATTGACTATTATTATATATTTAAAAAATGAAAAAAATCGGTGTTGGTATATTTATATACCAACACCGATTGCCCTTTCCGGTCTGCCAACGGGACAATTTCCTCCACCTCCTGACAAAACTTCTGGTTGTCCCAAGAGCTCGGCACAACATGATTGGAAATGAAAAATAAATGTAATGAAACTTAAAAATACAAGTCCTGGGGAACTTACAAGTGCAGCCACTTGAGCAGTGTTGTCTAGAGTGTTTAAGGTTAGCATGTTTAAGTCAATAGCATTGTGTAATGTGTAGCAGGTAACATTATTGTGCTGCTCTGGTTCGGTGTTGCTAACTGGTTTACAAACCGTTCTAGATCTTTATCCAAGATGGAGTGAAAGAGAGCACACTAAACCCGAACTGAACCCATACTTTTTCCGGTTCGACACCCTGACCTTGACATACATTTTGGTGCACAAAATATAAAATGATTAATTTACAGAGTACCTTGCGAGTTCTATGCAAAATGTCTTGGCAGTAATGCTGTTGACTTGATCAGATAATAGAAGTTGAAGGTTGCGTCATTTCAGCGAGCACCTAACAAGCCTGCTTACTTGTTTGGTGTAGAAACAACAATCAAGAACAACAAAACAGCAAAAACATGCACGAACACTGATGACAGTTGCTGTTCCGACTTAAACAAAGCTGTTTCATCACTGAAGTACACGTTCACTCAATGTAACACTTTTTCAAGCTTGCCTGCTACAGCTTCCAGCATTACTGCATCATACTGCTCACAAAAGGAATATATAAACATTATTATAATTACTTTTTGTCACCATTAAAGATGTTACGATGCCACCTACAATTCCTTCCCTTGTATGCGAGCGGCAAGTTCAAGCGAAAACCTGGATATAACACATTATCATCATCAGCTTGGTTACGCCCACTGCAGGGCAAAGGCCTCTCCTACATTTTTCTAACTACCCCGGCCATGTGCTATATGTGGCCATGTTGTCCTTGCAAACTTCCTAATCTCATCCGCCCACCTAACTTTCTGCCGGCCCCTGCTACTGCTGCCCTTCCCTTTGAATCCAGTCCATAACCCTTAATGACCATCTGTTATCTTCCCTCCACATGCCCTGCCCATGCCCATTTCTTTTTCTTGATTTCAACTAAGATGACAATAACTCGTGTTTCTCTTGCTTGCGGAAAGTGCCCGTTACCGGCAGATTTAAGTGGTCTTCAAGTTTTGGTGGTTTGGCGCGCTTATCTAGTTGCAGGTTTCACAATTTTTTCAAGTCAGTGCTCCACTTCTAGGCGACAGTGTATTTGAGTGCAAATTAACTTTATAGTCACATTTATTTTGGTTTTAGCTTTTTTTAACTTAGAGGTCTTGTTGCACGTTCGTATAACTGGCCGTGGAGAAGCCAACGAAATGGTTGGTTCGTATAGTGGTCTTTCAACAGCTATTGTTCTCGATTGCCGCAAGGCGTTCATGCACCGTCTTGGCCGGCAACTGCATGCAAGAGGCCGAGACGAGGCATACGGTCGGTTTCTGAGGGAGCTCGTGCGTCTCGTTTTGCCTATAGGCATTCCAGCAGGAAGGCAACGGCCCTTGTTCTGGTCGGGCTACGTGACCCTTTGAAGAAAAGGCCAACCTATTCGAATGCGCTAGGTCGGGGTCAAACAAAAAAAAAACTGCAACATGTGCTGCGAACGAGGAGTAGCGAGCGCCGTAGGGTCCCCTGTCCGCACCCATATGAGTGACAACATCGAATAAAAAACAAAATAAATAAATAAAATGACACGTGGCAAACGATTTGTCTACTTCGCATGGAATCTTTGTCGAGACCAAGAGGGAGAGTGTGGCACAGTCATAGACATCGCAAATTGGCAGCGCGTGTCGTCTGCTAGGAAAGTGTCTTATGTTAGGAAAACAAGTTGTGGGGCTCACGCGACGGCCGCATTTGGTACGAAATTGCTGTCCTGTTCAACAGGCTTTGACACTGAAATGTCGTGCTCACACACTCTCCTCCCAAGAGGACGCACCGCAACGCAAGACAGCACCGCGTTTTACAGAAGGCGAAAAGAGCCTGCTGACGGCACTGGGGAACGAATACAAGCATATTGTGGAATGCAAGGAAACTGATGTCGCGTTGTTGACCAGGAAGAACGAGACACGGAAAGAAATAGCAAAACAATATAATGCCAACCACGGGATTACGCGGCACAATCACCTGCAAATGAAAAAATGCTGGAACAATCTGAAGCAAAAGCGGAAAGCAGGAAGCTACGAAAGAAAAGCGAAAGCACTACAAAACAGGTAAGCGCACATGTTCTGCATGACTGGCTCATTTGGGCTACTTTTTATTATGCTCAGTGCATGTTTCGTATTCGGTAGATGAGTGCGTGACAGTTCGGCATGCTGAGCATAATTAAGGTAGTGAGCGCTAATATCTAGTGATGGCATGCGCAACCATTCGAGATGAGAGAATACGCTCGCAATCAATCTTTCCACGACTGCGGGAAGCACACCAGAATCGGGCGCAAGTGCTCCACGATGAGCAGGGTCATCTTTCCAACTGCGCGGCACACTGTTGACTGAGGAATGCGGATCAGACTCACGGTGACTGTTTGAAGCATGCCAGCACCGTAAAACATCAGAGCCATCAGCAACTGCAGCATGAGAGGCACACATGCTGTCCTCTGTTCTCCCCTCTTCCCCGAATAGGCAACATAGCGAGAAGTTGTCGCACAGCGTTCTTCGTGAATCTGCAGCGACCAAGGAATTGTTCGTCGTCGCACAGCTCCATCGGATTCCCTCGGTCACGTAGGACGAGTCGCGGAATTTTCACCAAGGGCTGCGCCTCTGAAAATGCTGTATCTATGACGTGGCTAGCAAACTCGAAAGCAACTAACCTCCGCGCGACGTCCGTTCAGGAGGCTGCCATGTCGGAATAACGCACGAAGTCAGGTTAAAGCTAGCCCAGGAGCAGACTTGAAACGTAAGGGGACTTCGACCCAGCCAAGTCGTTCGCAAGCTCGAGAACAATTTAAGATGCTCGGCGAAGCTGTCTTGAGACTGCCGTAAGTAAAGTTCGAGCCGAGTTAGGTCTTTGTATTCGGGGATAAGCTCTCAAACAGCAACTTAATGGGCAGCACAGTTACCGTGTCAAGTATGCCACCTAATTTGTACTTGCACAGTGCAGGAGTTTTTTTCGCAGAGGAAGAATTTTTCGTCAACTGGGAAGCTCTCTTTCTAGCAGCTTCACGCTACAAATGAACAGGTGACAAGTTTCCGTCATGGGAGTCGGCAAATGCATCAATCTCATGTATACAAAAACAATAGCTTCAGAAAGTTGCTTTAAGAAATTTGGTAAATTTAAGTAGAAACATCCATAAGATCGTCACATTTCTTCGTAGTTGTACAGTAAAGTTGGATGAACAGTTCACTGACCGTAATTTTCACCACCTGAGAGGCAAATCAAAGTCTAATCAAACTAACGGCTCTTACCACACTGAAAGGTGGGCAGTGCCACTAGTATTCCACAGCATGCTGATGAAGGTGGCCTGTAGTGGTAATGCAGAGTGCAAATTGCTTACTGTATGTTTTACATATTTCCTCAGCATTGTCACCCATCATGCGCCTTTTTCTTTCTTCTTTCTTTCTCTCCTCACAACACAGAATAATGTAACTCAGGCCGAACTCTCTGCATTTCATATCATTAAACATTTCTCTCTCTCTCTTACTATATATATATATAGTCATATCATAAGAAGCCAACAAACACTGACACCAAGGACAACATAGGGGAAATTACTTGTGCTTAACCAATGAAATAATGAAACGATAAAGTAATGGAAATTAAAGTGGATGAAAAAAATACTTGCCGGAGGTGGGAACCGAACCCTCAACCTTCGAATTTTACGTGCGATGCTCTACCAATTGAGCTACCACGGCGCCCGCAGGGGCGTCTGCGTAAGCAGGCGTTTGGTGTGTTGCGACACCACGTACCCGAGCACACGAGGGTTGGAGCCTCCCGCGTGTAGCCGTGCGCGGCTTAGCTGTGTCTGGGGAAAGGGGGATCCTGAAGGTTGAGCCGATGCTGGGTGTTCGGACCTTTAAGGCCCCCCGGTGGAAGCAACACACCTCTTTGGCCTCTGCTTCACATATACGGCACCTCCAGACTGACCCACCTGGAGGAAACCAGAAGTCGCCTTTTCCTGTCCTCCTCTCCAAACTTCGTCTTTCTCTCCGACTTTTCCATCTTTCCTGTCTCCTCTTGACTTCTTATTGCTTCCGTATTTCTTGGCGGCAAGGGTTAACCGTGTGTAATATATCCAGTCTTGGGTATATATATTAGGTTATAGCGGCGGTGCATGGCTGGCCTCTGCAGGTATTGTTCCAACCTTGTAGCGTCCCCTTGTTGGGGTCGGTGGCGGGTGGCCACCATCGCCGCCGAAATTTCCAATGCTAAATGGCAAGCAACTTTCCACCATTACCTGATCGCTCCCTCAAGAGGGGGCGCACCGATGAAACTTTCACGTTTTTCCTGCAAACAAAGCAATCTTTTCCCAGGTACCACGTTGTACACAGTCAGCACGATAGCAAAGCAGTTAGAATGACCTCACCATTTGTTGTAGCAAAATGCCTCACGGAAGCAATTGGCCCAGGCTCTAAAGTAACGAAGATGGCAAGTGGTGATCTTCTTCTCGAACTTCGCGACAAAGCACAATATGACAAGCTCTTGAAACTTGTAGCATTTGGGGAAATTCCAGTCTCAGTGGGCCCACACAGATCCATGAACACAGTGCGCGGGGTCGTCTCAGAAGATGACCTTCTCGAACTGAGTGAAAGCGAACTACTAGAAGGATTGCAAGACCAGAACGTAGTAAAAGTGCAAAGAATAACATTAAGGCGAGATGACAAACAAATACCGACCAAACACATAATCATTACTTTCGGAACCAGCGACCTGCCTGAAACAATAGAAACCGGCTACAGCAAGCTACATGTTCGACCATACATCCTAAGTCCGCGTCGATGCTTCAAGTGTCAGTTTTTCGGGCATGGGTCACAAACCTGCAGAGGGCGTGATATTTGCGCTAAATGTAGCTCAACAGAGCACGCTTCAGACATCTGCACTTCAGCAATGTGCTGTGCCAACTGTAAAGGAGATCACCCATTCTACTCGCGATCATGCCCCTCGTGGAAGAAAGAGAAACAAATCATAGAACGGAAAGTCAAACTAAACCTATCTTTTCCAGAGGCACGTAAACGTTTCGCTCTCCACAATCAGTCTAGTCCTTCTTACACCGATGTGACGCGCCGGGGGGCAGCGCTACATCATTCGGCGGCCGCCCAAGTCACACGGAGTGTGACGGCGGTCACGATTCTAGCCCCACCGGCCGGAACAGCCAGCGCTGTTCCAGCCCCCGCAAAGGAGGAACGTCGAACAGCGTCGAACAGCTGCTTACAGTACCAACAAGATGTATCGCAGGTGGCTCAAGCACGCTTATTGACCATATTTTATCTAACTACATATCATGTGATGAGTGTGGCGTAATAACACTCGACATTACAGACCACTATCCCATCTTTTGTCGCTTGTCTCATGCTTCACCACGCGCTGAGCGTTCTTTCCAAAAGTCCTTGTTTAACAAAGTTCAATTCATAGATTCCATCTCTTCTTTTGACTGTTCGACGATAAAATCTGAATCAAACGCTGAGCTAGCTTTAGTACGCTTTTCTTCTGTCATACAGCAATGTGTCCATGACGCAACCACTTTTGTTCGATGTAACAAGAAGTATCCAGCACCTCACAACCCGTGGCTCACAGATGCTTTGCTAAAGTGCATGCGCAAGAAAGAGAATATGTACAAGAAAACTAAACGTTGCCCATTTAACTTCAAATTGCAGAAGCGGTATGCTTGCTACAAAAATGTCCTGAACAATTTGTTAAAAGGTGCCAAAAAGAAGTACTATGAAATTAAAATTAATGAAGCTGAAGGTATCGCTAAACAGTGGAAGCTCATAAACTCTTTTTTGAACAGAAACTTAAAAGACTCGCAAATAAGTGAGATTTCAAGCCCTATTGGCACGTATCGAAATCCATCAGACATCGCTAATGAATTTAATCATTTCTTTTCCGATAATAATAACCCCCTTCCTACCAGTCCTATAAGAGCACCCCAGAGACAACCACAATCTTTTTTTTTATATCCTACCATTCCGGACGAAATATATAATGTCATACAACAACTAAAGCTTACAAGTGCCGGTCTTGATGAAATACAACCAGTGCACCTAAAATATGTTGCCGATATTGTTGCTGACCCATTTTCTTATGTAATTAACCTTTTATTTAAATGCGGTGTATTTCCATCTAAACTTAAGAAAGCCAAAATAATACCTGTATTTAAAAAAGGTGATAGAGGGTTGATTTCTAACTATCGCCCTATTGCTATATTATCCGTGTTCAGCAAAATTATAGAGAAATGTTTTGAAAAGCGTCTAACTAAGTATCTAACAAAATTTGACATTCTTTGCACCACGCAGTTTGGTTTTCGTGCAGGTTACTCTACTAATCTTGCACTTCTTTCTTCCACTGATCGAATTAAGCACCACATTGACGAAGGTAAATATGCAGGAGCAGTGTTTATTGACCTCACCAAAACGTTTGACTCAATTCTTCATAATATTTTAATTACTAAATTAAACGCAATCAGCGTTGTAGGGCCGGTGCTGGCTTTTGTTCGCGATTATTTCACTAATAGACAACAGGCTTTTAGTATTTCTAATCATGTTTCTAACTTCAAATTAATTGATAGGGGAGTTCCTCAGGGATCTATACTAGGCCCATTGCTCTTCACTATCTACATTATTGACTTAACTGCCCATCTTTCGCATTGTGAATCTTATCTCTATGCGGACGACACTACGATTCTAACTGCTGACACCTATATTAATGGCCTAACTTCTAAGCTCAATACCGATTTGGAAAACATTATTCGCTGGTGTCGTTGCAACTCTTTAGAAATTAACCCTAGTAAAACAGTCTTCATGCTATTTCATCCCACTGAAAAGAAAATAATAAATATTCCAACCATAACTATCGATAGTTACCCCATCAAACCTTCTAGTCATTGTCGCTTTTTGGGGGTTGTCCTCGATTCCAACTTAAAGTACACTACCCATATTTCACATCTAAAGCAAAAAATTGGATACGGTATCCGGATTCTTATAAAAGCACGTCCATACTTTAGACTACCAACCTTGCTATCTCTTTATCATGCATTTATACACAGTCACTTCACTTACTGCATTGCGACTTGGGGCAACACATATAGCTCTCATCTTGTTCCTTTACAATATGTCCAGAACCAGGCCATCCGCATTATTACTTTCCAGTCACCTCGATGTAGTGCATCTGCTCTTTTGCAAGAGCATCGCATTCTCACAATTCATACACTATTTCAATTAAACATGGCAATCCTTGTCTATAATTCCCTTCACTCAAACATTCCCCAAATAATCTTTAACACTGAACAACTTACTAATCATAATAATACTCGATTTGCATTAGCTAACAACTTCTTATTACCCAAAATCAGAACTAATTTTGGCAAATTCACTTCTTCGTTCACAGCGATGTCTTACTGGAACTGTATTCCAACGGACATAAAGCTGTCTCCCAGTATAGGCAGCTTTAAAAAGCATTTATTCTCATATTTACTTAACTTGTGAATGCTATAATGTAATTTCACATGTTCTGTTTGCTTCATAATGGGTAAACCATTATATCTCTTTAACATTTCACATTTCACCATTTCACCAACATTTCATCATATCTATCCACTTGTTTCCTTGTGTCAGTTATTGTTAGAACACTGTCTCATAGGCTACGTTTCACTTCCCGTGTTTTGTTTTGTTTTTAATTCAGTACTTGATGAAATTTTGTACAGTGTTATGCCATGTTTTCAGTTGATTTGTTTTTCTTGCATTAATACATATTAACAATTCTACCTCTTTGCTGTATTTGCATTAACCTGAATTGTTTTGTTACTTTTATTTGTTCTAACGCCATTCTTTGTACTATATGTTTCGTTCTTTTGATGTCATGTGTAATTATTTGTAGACAACTTTAATACTTTGCTGCGTTTGCTGTAACCTAATTTGTTTTGATCTTTCTAATTAGAACAGGAGGTCCCCCTACAGCCTTGCGCTTTGGGACCTCCTTCTGTATATCTTGTTACTGTGATTTTATTTTCTTGAGTGAATAAATAAAATTCTTCTTCTTCTTCTTCAAATGGTTCGTCCTGTAAGCGTCGTGTTCCATTGTGGAACGATGACTGCAAAAAAGCGCGTAGAAATCAAAATAGGGCTTGGAACAACCTTCGAGACTCTCCAACTACGGAGAATTTGATCATTTTCAAGAAAATAACGTCTGAGGGTAGAAGAATGCGCCGCCATGCAAAAAGGGAGAGCTGTCAAAGAGATATTTCTAGCATCGACTCTTATACTGACGAACAAAAAGCCTGGAACAGAGTGAATAAAATCAAAGGTCGGCAAACTCATCCTCTACCATTAGTAAACACGCAAGGAAATACTCTTCAGGACCAAGCTGACTCTCTTGGGGCACATTTTGAAAACATTTCTAGCCCATTGCATTACTCCGATACATTCCTTAGACACCAGAAACAAGCTGAGAGACTGCCTCTGGACCTAAAAGGAAAGAGCAGTGAATCGTACAACCGTCCTTTCAATATGGCTGAATTTCAGGCTGCACTACATAGAAAAAATCAGCTCCTGGAACCGACCGAATAATTTACGAGATGATTCAACACCTGCATCCCGAAGCACACAAAACACTCCTCTCCCTTTTTAACGCCATATTCTCTGCCAGCTACATCCTGTCAGCCTCGAAGCAAGCAGTCATAATGCCCATTCTGAAAGAGGCCAAGGACCCGTCTTTGGCGAGCAGCTATAGGCCTATAGCCCGGACAAGCTGCCTATGTAAGTTTTTTGAGAAAATTACCAACCATCGCTTGGTGCATTTTCTTGAAAGTAGCAAGATACTAGATGCCTTGCAGTGTGGCTTCAGGGAACCTAGATCCACAACCGATCAACTTGTCCGTATCGAGACAAATATCCGGGATGCTTTTGTGTACAAATAGTTTTTCTTATCAGTATCTTTAGACATGGAGAAAGCATACGATGCTACTTGGTGTTTCGGAATTCTTCGTGATGTAGCTGGAATGGGCATCCGAGGCAACTTGCTAAAGGTGATTCAAAGTTATCTGTGCAGCCGCACATTTCATGTTCGTATTGGTAATGTCCTATCTCGTCTATTTACTTACGAAACAGGTGTGCCACAAGGTGGAGTTCTGAGCTGTACTTTATTCCTTGTAAAATTGAATTCGCTCCATACTGTCATACCACGTACAATGTTTTATTCCGTATACGTGGATGATATCCAAATGGGTTACAAGTCACGTAATCTTAGTATCTGCGAGCGACAAGTGCAGCTTGGCCTGAATGAGTTGTCTAATTGGGCAGACGAGAACGGCTTTAAACTAAACCCAGAAAAAAATACATGCATTCTTTTCTCCAATAAGAGAGGGGTAATACCGGAGCCCGTTATTGATCTTAATGGAGAACGGCTATCTGTTAGTCATGAACATAAATTTCTAGGCCTCATTTTAGACTCCAAACTAACTTTTATCCCACACATAAAATATTTGAAAATGAAATGCCTGAGGACAATGAATGTACTGAAGCTCTTGTCCCGCACATTTTGGGGAAGTGAAAGAAGATGCCTCTTGAGCTTGTACAAAAGCCTTATACGGTCACGCCTTGACTACGGAGCCATTGTGTATAACTCTGCGACGCTTAGTGCTTTGAAGATGCTCGATTCCGTCCACCACTTGGGCATCCGCCTTTCTACAGGCGCCTTTAGGACTAGCCCCGTAGAAAGCCTGTATGCTGAATCTAACGAGTGGTCCCTGTATCTTCAAAGAACATATTTAAGTCTTTCTTACGCCCTCAAGGTGAAATCAGATTTGCATCATCCATGCCATTCAGTTATTTACGACTTGTCTACGGCTAGGCTTTTCCGTAACCGCCCAGGCACTAGACCTCCTCTGTCCCTGCGGTTGGAAGCATTGTCCGAAGAAATAATATTAATAATAATATTTGGGGTTTTACGTGCCAAAACCACTTTCTGATTATGAGGCATGCCGTAGTAGAGGACTCCGGAAATGTTGTCCACCTGGAGTTCTTTAAAGTGCACCTAAATCTAAGCACACGGGTGTTTTCGCATTTCGCCCGCATCAAAATGCGGCCGCCGTGGCCGGGATTCGATCCCGCGACATCGTGCTCAGCAGCCCAACACCATAGCCACTGAGCAACCACGGCGCCTATTGTCCGAAGAAATGGGTGCTTCGATTTTAGAGAATGTCATAATGGCAACTACGCGGCTTCCAGCGCCGTGGGAGTGGCAGACTATCGAATGTGACATTTCGTTTGCAGAAATATCAAAACGAGCACCTGAAGCACACATACGATCGCATTTTCTTGAGCCTCAGGAGAAATATTCTTGTGCTGAATTTTACACAGACGCCTCTAAGTCTTCGTCTGGTGTTGCTTACGGGGCAACAGGAACCAGAATTTTTATTATCCGGTACATTGAACCCACATACATCTATCTTTACAGCGGAAGCATATGCAATGCTCTCTGCAGTGAAGCACACCAAGCAAACAAATCTGACTAGGGCTATAGTGTTCACAGACTCATTGAGTGTAGTGCGAGCCTTAATGAACGTACGTAAACATAAAAACACTATCTTTAATGAACTGTATACATTGCTATGCTCAGCTTATACTGCTAAACAAATGACCATCCTATACTGGGTACCTGGCCACTGTGGCATAAAAGGCAACGAAGCTGCTGACGAGAAAGCTACTTCAGTAGGTTTTAGTGACACGGACATAAACATACCCATCCCAGCAACAGATCTTAAAGCATACTTGTGTCACAAGCTCAAAATCCATTGGCAGCAACAGTGGAATGCTGAGATATCAAATATACTACAATTGATAAAGCCCAAATTAGGATATTAGGTATCGGAGAGAACGTCACGATATAACGAAGTGCTCCTTTGCCGATTAAGAATAGGACACACTTACGGCACTCACTCTTACCTCTTGACAGGCGGGTATCCTCCCACTTGTAGTAAGTGTGGCCAAAACCTCACAGTACTGCACGTTCTTATTCAATGCCCTGCAATAGAAACACAGAGGAAAAAGTATTTCATTGCTGCATATCGCGAAAATATTCCTCTTCACCCGAAACTTTTTCTCGGCAATGAACCGCTTTTTAATCCGAAACTAGTTTTAGAGTTTTTAGCTGAAACAGACACTCTTGAAATCATTTGGCCAGGACATTTTAGCTCACGTATAACAACAGCCTTGTGCTCAAAGGCTTTCTTTAATCTAAAGTGTCAATGCTAATTTTTATTGCATCATGCTTGTAACGAAACCCCATTACCATAGCCCACAGCACTACTTAGTCAGAGTCATTATTTTAGCAACTATATATTTTACGCCATCCACAGCGACCAATTTTAGGCCTTTTTACAGCCATGTCACATATACCATGAGAAATTCATTGTCTAATTCATTGCCTGCATCATTCACAATGCTCCGTTAACATTACCTTTGTCAAGGCGCTCTTTGGCTATACCTGGCCCTTGTGCCATAAAACACTAGACATCATCAGCTACCGCGGCGCCGTTTTCCCATCCACTTTCTTTGGTATTTTTGTGTCCTAGTAGAACCCTGGGAGTGTTAGCCAGTGCCACCACTCACAGACCTTGGCGGCGGACGTGGAACGTCTTTTTTGCCGAAGGCGTCACGAGAACGTGATCTTTTAGGGTGAAGGCAACTGGTCAACAAACCCACATAAGCTACCTGAAGGCATCAATGTTGCCGGATTCGAGACCCTCGTTATGTAATAACGAGAAGAAAGGGGGTTAACCGAGGGGCCCGATTTTTATTAGTCATATCATAAGAAGCCAACAAACACTGACACCAAGGACAACATAGAGGAAATTACTTGTGCTTAATAAATGAAATAATGAAACGATAAACTAATAGAAATTAAAGTGGATGAAAAAAAACTTGCTGCAGGTGGGAACCGAATCCACAAAAAATGCGAAATGCGAAGGTTGTGGGTTTGCTTCCCACCTCCGGCAAGTTGTTTTTCCATCCACTTTAATTTCAATTAGTTTATCGTTTCATTATTTCATTCAGTAAGCACAAGTAGTTCCCCTGTGTTGTCCTTGGTGTCAGTGTTTGTTTTCTTCTTATGATATGACTCATAAAAATCGGGCCCCTCGGTTAACCCCCCTTTCTTTTCGTTATATATATATATATATATATATATATATATATATATATATATATATATATATATATATATATATATATATATATATATATATATATATTATAACACACCCTACTGAGCAATGCATTACTGAGCTGAAGTGAAGAGGTTGTAAGGGTTAGCTAGCTTACATTGTGTAGATGCAGAGGTCGTGGTACAGCCACTCAACCACTCTGCTTCGATTTCCAAAGTAGCGGCCTGGCTGGAGCTTCTCTATACTTAACCTGATATCTACAGGCACAGACAGCAGGGTGTAAACTCTGCGTGCAGGTTGTTCTTGTGGTGCAGCTGGGAGGACCTCCACATCAATGACATCAACAATTCTGCAATGCATTTAGAATAATGATTGATACTGCACAATTTGCTCATAGAAACCTTAATAAGTTAGGTGCATGTCAAAAAATTTCATCAATCTAACAAAGTCAGCTGGGCATGCTGTTTATTTTTTCCCACCTAAAGGACTTTCTCTTGAAATCGACAATTGCTAAATACAGCACAAAACTTGCTAAATAGAGCACAAATTGCTAAATACAGCACAAAAGCACCACAGGCAGCAGCTGGCCTTGAGTGTCTGCTCCGGTGCTCCTTTGTGTCACAACTATTCAATGGTATTAAGAGCAGACGACAAAGGGAGAGGTATGCCAAAGAGAATTTCCCCTTCGTTGAGCCAGAGCAGCAACTGGTTGGCCAGAATGCCGTGTATCATTATGTGCCGCTACCAAAGCTGCTGAACGCTTTGTGCAAAGCGCCAGACATTGTGTCTCATTTGACCACACCTGAGTTCATGGCTTCAGAACCTACTTAGTACAAACACTTCAATGATGGCCTTATATACAGAGAACATTTCAAAAACATAATGCGAGAAGGGAGTGAATCCACTATACTGCTACTCCTCTACACAGATGAGGTTGAAGTTGCAAACCCTTCGGGACCAAAGCGAGGCATGCATAACCTACTGGCTGTATACTGCAGCTTGCTAAACATTCAGGTGAAGTACAGATCACAGCTGCAGAATATTTATTTATTATTGCTGGTGCGCTACACCTATGTCAAGACTTATGGCCTGACAGCCATCTTGCAGCCTTTGCTAGATGACTTGAATAAATTGTATGAGCATGGCCTCAGCTTCGAGTACAGAGGATCAAAAAAATGCGCTCAAGTACTATTTTTTGGCACCTGTGGCGACAATTTGTCTTTGAATCGCCTTGGCGGCTTCTCCTGCTGTTTCAGCCATGGCCGAGTGTGCAGATTCTGTATGGTGTTTAAGAACCAGCTGGCAGATAAAACATCGGAAGACATGTGCAAACTGCGCACTGCACAAAGGCACAAGATGCATCTTGCAGCCATTGCTGTTAACGGCACTACCAACAAAACGAACGCCTCTATGCGGTAAATGATGTATCTCCACTTTTAACACTTCCATACTTTGACGTAACCCGTCAGCTACCCCCAGATATAAAGCATGACATCTTAGAAAGAGGAGCAGAGTGTGTGCTGCGTTATGTTCTGAGAGGACTTCTTTCTTCTGGCTTGCTCTCCAAGCAAGACTTGTCTGATCTGTCTGCATTTGAATATGGTCCTAATGACTTGAAAAAGAAGCTTGTGCCGTTCAACATGACTTTCATCACTGGCAGTGCTGGTTTAACAGGAACAGCATCAAATAAGTGGTGCCTGCTCAGGTTCATTACATTGATCCTGGGAGAAAAGATATCAGAGAGCAATAAGGACTGGGAGCTGCTGTTGCAGTTCAGAGAAATCCTTGACGTTGTGTTTTCACCAGAAATCCCAGCTGAAAGCCTCGCATACTTGAGTGTGCTGGTGCAGGCATTCCTCACTGAATTTGTGAAGCGCTATGGCCGAGATTCAGTGATACCAAAGTTGCATTTTCTTGTGCACTACCCAAGATTTTTGCGTGAGGTGGGACCTCCGAAACATATGTGGTCGATGAGGTTTGAGGCAAAGCATCAACAGTACAAGAAGCTGGCCGCAGCCGTAAAAAATTTGAGGAACCTTACATTTACACTTGCTATGCGGCACCAGCTGAAGCAAAGCTACCAACTGCACAGCTATCAGTTGTATGAGGGTCTTTCGACAGTACAGAGCAAGCAAGTTGTGTGGGATGCTCTTCCAGAGTGTGGAAAAAAGGTTTTGCCAACAACTGCTCATGAAGTGCATCGTGCAACCCTTGATCATTGCCATTATAGATGTGGAAGCGTCCTTGTGAAACAAAATACAAGCCCAGAGTTTTACAGAATTGTGTCTCTCTTTGTTGCAAGAGGCAAGCTTTATGTACTAACAATAATTATGGAAATCGAACATTTTGATCGCCATGCATGCTGCTTTTGCGTTAAATTTTCAGGCCAGTTGCAAATGATGGAAGCTGCAGGCCAGTTTCAGCCTTACCTGCTGGACTTGTACCATGGCAGAAACATTGTCCTAAAATGGGAAATATGGTAACTTTATATGCATTTGAAGTCTCGAGAGAGAACAAGCTTTTGTGTGTAGTGTTTGTATTATCAAGTTTTTTCGTGATCTGTATGCTGCTGCGTTACTTTGCACATCTGATCTGTGACTGCAGAAACTTTCCAATTTGAAGTCGTGGGGGTTGTTTCTTATTGACCAGGGCCAATTTACAGGTTTCAGTCACATATTTAATTCATGGTATAGCAGCACTTGTCATTAGAAATAATTCGTTCAGTGAAGGACATTGATTACCGTTTTCCTGCTGATGAAATAAACAGTCTCAAGAAGCTCAGGTTCACGCATTTCTACACATAATGCGATAACCAGCATGCAGCTACTTCAAGCTTATCAACTTGTTCAAATAAAACTCGAATTATTATGTTGTTAACAAGTCTGTGATGTTTGCATTATGACTACTTGTGACCTTTTTGATGAAATGTGTGAATGGTTTTTGACTGATTAGTGATGAGCCGATTAGTGATGAAGCAGTGAGTGTCGTCTTTTCCTGTTTGTCTTCACTGTGTCCGTGTCAGTGTGTTGCTTCACCAGCAAGGTATGATGGTGAACCTGTCAACTGATAAAGAATAGTGCTCAACGACGCTTTACAACTCTTGGCTTCTGCAGCTGCCGCCCTCACAGCCCTCTCGTGTGGTTCTTACAAGTCTAGGCCCAGCTATTCGTCAATATTCTGTATTCTCAGTTGTGACGGTACCGGCTTTTCAAGTGGGAGATTTCAGCAGATGTTATCGCGCCTTTCCATCTCCTGCTCCATGATGGGAGCATATTCGAAGGCCTAAAGAGCACCTTCTTCATCCATTTCAGCTTACTGCTGCACAATAGAGACGATTAAGTCTCCTGCGGCATCGGCTGCCAGCTTTTTAACGTGCTGTCTTCAGTGAGGCTGCCACCAGGAGAGGGCGACTGAGGACAACGCACCTACTTTGCCTGCATATGCCTCATTGGCCAGCAGACAGACAACCAGCATGTCGCCCTGCACTCATGGTTTTTTGCACCAGCTACCCAAAACCATTCCACAACCACAGGCGTGCCGTTTTAACTTCCTGCAGAGTGCATGCCTCCTGTAACCCAAAACATACTTCTTCATAAGCCCTTGATGTGCAACACCAACTACTGGGTGAACAATGATATGCAGGCACACCGGTCACAACGGCATCAATGCCTGAGCTCGATTCCGCACCACCGCATCTACAAACGACAGCAAGAGGGCAGCAGTGACTGCCCGTCCTATGCCGCCTCCGTCCACACCCACGAGATATATCTATGCTGACGACCTTCGCTACGGCGACAACGCACGCACCATAAGCAGGAAGTGCTCGGCCACAGCAGTGACCGCGCTGTACCTAGACCAAACTTTTGTTGGTCAGCAGGATCCACTGCACTGCATACCCACGCTGGCACTAGGCTCCACAACACCGTATGCAGTCAGGTCAACTTGCTTCCTGCCACCACTGAGCATCGTCCAATGACGGTGCACTTAACATCTACCTGAGACAATGCTTACAGTGCACAATTTTATCCTGGTCGGGTATGGCAGCAGCATTACTTCGCCCACGGCTGCGTCCCCAGTCGGGCACGCGGTTCCGGGACACGCCAGGACACCATGACCTATGGGATCGCGACATGCTTCCGTGCTTTCTTTGGTTACACACCACTTCTGCAACATCTGCCTCCTGCCCACACTTTATGCGTCAATGCCCCACGCTGCTTCTCCACTGTGGAATTCTGAGCCTCGACCACTTGAGTACTCATTCCCATCTTTTACATTAACACGGACTCTGCCTCGGCTTCCCAACTAACATTATATAAACTACCCCTCATGTAATAGTTTCTCCTTTAGCTCTCTGCACGTGTTTTGCATATATGCTTTCATTATGCTGAGCGCTGGGGGGGGGGAGCTTTTGTTGGTGCACACGTAGCAAAGGCTTGTCACAGCCGCTGATGGGGAATAAGATCAGCAAGATATGAGTTAGAGAACGCTTGAGACTACCAGGCTGAACGGCACCATGATGCTCTGCTGGCCAGCCTCCGTGCCAAAACGCGGGAGGCAAAGTGTATAACACAAAGTTATGCGAAGCTCTACAGATGGATGCGATGCAACCACTGAAAAGCACAAAGCACTGCCTCAAGAACGTAGAGTAGTGACAGCAGGAGCAACTTAATTGTGGTGTTCAGCACGAAGCACACAAAATGCCAAGCGACACTATATTTGCTGTTCAGCTGAGCTGATTGGGAGACACCCTGACAATTTGCAATATTGGTAGGGTGCCACAATGTGTAGCTTGTGGTAGGGACCTTTTTCAAAGTGATGTGCACTTTTTTATAGGACACTTCACAGCTGCCTGCTCATAGAACAGGCAAAGCTCTTGGCAAAGCAGGTCAAGTGGAATCAGAAAATGAGAGTGAGGTAATTGGGTTTTAGTAGCACAAAAGTGACTAAGGCTATGCTGCGTGAGCCGCAAGGTGTTAGATAATGAAAAGTAAAAGCTGCATTGTTCAAAGATTTACTTAAGACATCAGTTTCCTGTAAAATGTTTAGCACAATAGGCGTGTACAAATGGGTCATCTCTTAGAATCAGAGTGGGGTGTAGAGGTATGTGCAGCTTGTATGATTCGTGCAGAGGTTCTTGTCTTTGTTTTGATACAAGGACACTTCATTAGAACATATATTACTGTTTACCTTTCCTAGCATTTGTCACAAGTCGGTTCTTTCTTTCTAAGGGCGTGCGTGAGACGTGCCTGCCCTATTTAAAGTCGGCATAATAAAACCTCAATAAACCATTCTTGGTGATGGCGCATCTCCCATTAACCAAGTGCGGGTTCAATTAGATGAAACTTGTTACTTTTGGAGGAATCTCAATGGTGCTACCATTTTGATGGCACCACCATACAAATCGTTCGGAGACTCATTCAGTGGTTTTACCATTTTTAACTCCTCTGTATGCTGCCAAGCAGGTGCATTTATCTGCCTTTCTGTTGCCTGGCATCCCAAACTGGCTTGGGACTCGGCATAATTGGATGGATCTATATCTTGTTCGTTTAAAACAAGCTTGTCTAAAGTACCACCAAGTAGAAGTTCATACTCCGATTTTAGGTATACAACCTTTAATGCACTTAATTAGTGTATTAGTGTAGGTGATTGCTTTTCTGTGTTGATGAGTGACGAATTTTGGTACTGCTTCCCATATGGCATAGACTTCAGCATTCAAAATGGAAAAAGACAGGCGCTCTGACACTCATTATGCACTCTTTTGTCGCGAACCTGATGCCCACATGGTTTCTTGTTTTCGAGCCATCATGGTAAAATTCTGTTTAGTTGTTACATTTCTCCTAAGGAGGCTGGAATTCTTGTATTATGTTGCATTCATTATTTAGACAGAATTAGTCAAGGGTCACAAGACTGTGTCATATAAGATCGTGGCGGCAGTCTTGGTGGTGTCTTTGTGACATTGGGTGTGTCGTCAGGGATATCGTATACAAGACAGTATTTAAATCGTAAAAGAAGTGGTTTGATTGTGTGTGGTTTGCATGAATAACTAATGAGCATGAGTTACACTGTAAATGTTGTAGCATACGTGTTAAGGTGATAACTTAACTCTTAAAACATACATGACACGGTTAACCGTACTCTTCAGTGACATAGAGGAGGCTCGTTGTAGTCATTGTGTAAAATCAGCGTCGGCAATGTTATGAAGTGCCATTTGACAGTCAGTCTGAGATTGGGCACAGGATGAAGATGCCAAATGAGTAGGACTGCCATGCTGAACCATAAATGATACAACCATAGCCTAAAATGCAGCGTACCACAGAACAGTACATTAGTAGCGAACATAGGTGATAGGAAGCCCAGTGCTTATTTGATAATACTTTGAGAATGTTGTGCACTCTATCTGCCAAGAGAGCTAGAAATTTTTGCTTTTTCTTGAAAGTTACTCCAAGAAACTTGTGTTCTTGTTTTACCAGCATTGTGATTTCACCTAATGTCAGAGAAGGGTTCAAGTGTATTCCTCATTTTGCATAACATACATAGCAGAAACCGTTTTTTTTTTCGGGTGGAGAAGTGGGAACTTTTTGTCTGGCCGTTGTGTAAATATATTTATTGTGATTTGAAGCTGCCTCGCTCACGTGGATACGTTTATAGCATTCTATGCTTTTCAAAAGGCAAATTGTAAGAATGTGTGAAATGCTAAGCATTCAGCAACATTTAGCATGATTAGACGATGCAAGGTTTTCGATCATTGTGATGCTGTCGGTTGTTGAAAGGCTGCTCAGAGAGGCACAGACAGGAAGGGCTGTATCCTCCATGGCAGCTAGCACTGAGTCCGCAAGGAAGACAAATATTGCTGTCATCTCGTATGTCCACCGCCTTTCATATAACCTGAAGAAAATAGGGCTGCGTGGAAAGGTGATAGTGGTGTTTTCTGCTCTGAATGGTTAGCTTATGTGCAAAAAGAAACTGTAAGTGCAATAAGAAACACATATGGAAACAAGCAACAGAATAAGTATACTAACGCAACACCTGTGTCACTTATTGAGTTATGTTTCTGTGGAATAATTTACATCTAACAAACCAGCAGTTGCACTAATAAGAGTGTCAGGGAACGCTCCAATTAAGTGAGCAAATTCTTGGTGGATGGTTTCCTTGCACTAAATTGTCACGACGTATGATTGCATTCCCTGCTTCAAAGAAATAGACATCATTGTAAAGAACCAGTCTTATTCATTTTAAGCACTCAGATTGAGGTATTTGGCGATACATGAGTAAAGAAATCGTCTTTGTCTTTCTCCATGAAAGAAATTGAATTCCTCAACATGTTTGTGGCGTTATATGAATGCCTGGTTTTGCTTGCAATATTTTATTGTCGGGGTGCTTTCCGTTAGCATGGTTTGTAGACATGTGCGCATGATAATGAATGCCCCGTATAAAGTGTTGTTAATCAAGGGAAAATGAGACATCCATCCGTTTGGTTTTTCTTCAGCTCCGAACTTTTCTTTCGAGGAACCCGTATGGGTTTCCTTTGTAGCACTTAGCTTGTTTGGGTGGATGTCTCATTTTCCCTTGATTAATTACTACTCTCCACCTTGCGGGTTTTCCACAGAACTGTTGCGTCATAAGTGTTGTTCTGTCCCAGAAATAAATATTGTTGTGGGAAGTTAATGCTTCGTGTGTGTCCTGTTCCTTCCTTTTTTCTCCCTTGTATTGGGTGCACTAGGACGAAAAAAAAAAACCTGCAAATTTTCTCTCAGGTTAATGAGATCTTATGTTGAGAAGGCATGCAATGAGCTGAAAGAAAAAAATAGGTAACTTAGTTTTCTTTACCAGATTATTTCAATTTTTCCTTTCATGCCTTCTTGGAATACGTAACGTCTGCTCCCATATTCACAGCCAGATTTTTAAGTGTCCCACTATTACATACAAAGCAGTTATGAGGATGATGGGGCATGAAACACTGTACAGTTGTAGAACAGGGATTGTTACTGTGTAGCCAATATACCAACAAGTGCACATGTCAAGACATTGGCTTTCAGCAAGTAGATTCTAGTCTAGCAAGTAGTCTTCATCGAAATTTTCATGAATTGCGCAGTAACTGTGCCTGGGACAGTCTTACCAAGGTATATGTATACAGTGGCATTTCCATTCGAAGTCTTACACAGTATAATGATACATGCGCTACAAATTTGAAATAGCTTAACAGACCTTATTTTGGTTGGCTGGTCATGAAAAGTTGTCTGCTGAATTCTTTTTAGCAGATTCTAGAGAATTCTAGGAACAGGCAATTTATATGTCATCACATAACAGGAAAAGCAAGAAAAAGTAATACATCACATTTCACAAGGAACAACACAGGGCTTTCGTCCCCCATGCCCACCTTGGTGGGGGGGGAGTGCCCCATGCCTTTATATGCTCAGTTTCAAAGAAGTGCGACAAGATGCGGGGGGAGGAGGGGGAGGAGGAAGTGTTCAAGATATTAAAGTGAAAAATCTAGAGTGACCCCCCCTCCCTCTTTTCGCTGCGACATCACGACGAGACAGGTGCGAGAAATAAAATTTTATTTTGCAAACATCTAAAAGAAAAATCGGGGCAGCCAGTGAACCCACCGCTTGTGTCGGATGCTCAGTTAGTATCACTGCCACTCTCGTTCGTCGCACCGCTTGAAGCGGCGCTGTCGGTGTCCCACAGCAGGCCGTCTTCCGTTCCGTCGAAGTGGTTTGTGATCGAGCACTTAAGTGATTTGGTCACAACGTCCACTTGGACCCGCTTCCAAGTATCCGAAATCCACTTTGCGATGGTTGATGGGGACACTTTCTGCAGCTTTCGCCGCACAGCCGTACAGTCCGGTTGTACGGCGTACTCGCGCCGCGGACGCCGTGCCACCTCGGGACTCGGACTATCCGATGGCTCCGGCTCGATGACAGAGTGAGCAAGCGCGCTTGGCAGCCTTGGCTACGCACTCCTCTAACAAATAGGGGGGTGCTTGGATTCGCATGCAAACTTTTTTCCGAATTTTTTCGCGAAAATAGAGTGGGGTGCTTAGAATCGCGAAAATACGGTATTTTAGGAGGGTGGCCTCTCCCCATCCCCACCGGTCACTCTACAATGGAACGTTATTATGAATTCAAGCACACACGCACCAAACGAGGACGAAAGACAACAAAGGACACATACGTCATAGTTTGCTGTGTGCGTACTGCAATTTCACATTGAAATCCTGCTAACTCACTCAGCTTTCAGTACTTTTTCGAGGGGCGCCGCAGTGGAGACCACCATAATAAATTTGACCACCCGGGGCTCGCTAACGTGACCCAATGCACACGGTGCGCAACCGTAAATACATCTCGTTGAATTACACCTCCACATGGAATGTGCTATAGCATCCACGAACGGGAATCGAAGCCGCGACCTGGTGTTTAACAGCTGAAGGCTACAACCATTGAGCCAACAGTGGGTAATAATAACAAGCATATGCCAAAGCTCAAATCATACAATCGACAGCAGTGAAGCTGCCGCCTAAAGTGAGGGATTAACAGCAAGGCACAAAGAGACTAAACGTTTTCGTTCATCCCCCCATTAGTACTTCTGAAAGTGAGGACTAAACATTTGGTCCCTAAAATATGCACACGGCACCTATCACTCACAGTAACTCTCCTAAGAGACTAACCACTCATCATGAGGACTAACTGCCGCAGTTGCTCCCGTTTTCCCCCTTTGCGGCTTAGAGTGTTACTTCTACACTACAATACTAGTGAAACTTTAGAGAATGTACTTGTTTTATTACAAGATCCGCTGTGCAGTTCATGGGCATCATTGTAATCTGAGTTTATGCCTGTGTGAGTATGTTTTTCAAATATTATTCAGTTTGTCTTATGATTGACCATTAAACCAATGACCTTTTAAACGAAATGTTTCATAGACAACCAAGTCACCAAGCATAAGTGCAGGAGCTCCTTATGCAGGGATCAAACGTTCCACACATGTAAGCATTGCGAATCCCTTCTAACGAGACCATGGGTCTACATCGTGAGTGCGTTCACACTGCTGGAAAAAGTACAATCGCTCTGTGTTGGAGTAAAATCTATTTGTTAGGAGGAGTGCAAGCACTCTGTTTGGGGGTGAGAAGCACTTGGTTTGGGGGATTGCGGACGCTGGGGGAGTGCTATTACCCTTGTGGTGAGAGAGTATTAGCACTTTGCGGAAGACTACTAGCACTCCCTTGCGGTACGAGTGTTTAAACTGTCGGGGGGATTTACCCTGCTCTTTTTCAAAGCGGTCCATCTACTGAGGAAAAGGGAGGGAAATATCGGACAACCAGTTGCTCCCTCAAAGAGAGTACCCTGAACTCTCTTTGTTTTTAGAGCGTAGCATTTTTTACACATCTTTTTATTCTTCTTATTCTTCTTCAAAACCATCCAACCATTTCTTGGCGACTCGCCCATAGTCGGCAGGAGCCTGGCAATAGCTGCGACGGACACTGGCGGCAGCGGTGCGAAACATCGCCAAGCGACACGGCTATTGAAACGAGCCCGCAACAGCTTACGCTGTAATATATGCGCCTAAACACTGAAATATGCACGCGATATCAACACTCGCTACCCTGCACGTCACAGATACTCGTGTTTCCGTGAGCGGAGAATTTGGACCGGACGCAAAAGGGCCTAACAGCCGGCCACGTGTAATACACATTGTACAGTGACAATGAGGCACACGTAGTGAGAAGATGAAATTGTCTGCCAGCGCAAAACGCAATGCGAACATCCGCGATCCGCGTGCGCGTGACAGCAGAGCAGCGCCGCTCACTTGACGCAAAGCTCGACAGCAGCGCCCTCACAGCCTCCAGAAACAGGTCACCACCGGCTCGAGTGAAGGAGCTGCAAAACTAAAAGGGTTGCTTTTAGTTTAAAACTAAACGTTGATAAACGTTTAGTTTTAAACTAAAACGTTAATAAACTAAACGTTAATAAACGTTGCTACTTTGAGCTTTCGCAGTCCTACCCACGGTATGATTTCCTATTGCCTTTCCAACCTGCCCGTCCGCATTTTCTTGTAATAAAGTTTCTGCCTCCTCGTCATTTTCTATTCAACAGCGAGGCGCTTTACCCGCACGGACGAACATGATCGCTCGCACACGCTTGTCGTCCTGCATGGTCAAGGGTCACTCGCTCTTGACCATGCACTTGACGCTACCCAGACGGCGCGTCGGATCCCATTTGAAGAGACATGGTGACTAATTGCACCAAGACTGGATTACAATAACGCAGTTATATCTTTGTAATGAGGAAGTAATGACGTCGACGTAATGATGAAGGTGGTATCACGACGACGCGTTGACTAGCGCATGATTACGATAGAATGACTTCGATAGAACGACGAAGGCGGTATGACGACGACAGGATGACTACAATGAGATGACGAATCTGAAGTTATGATGATGGCATGACATGAGTTCATGAAATAATGACAACGGCAGGACGACGGTGGAATGACCACGCGCACTTACCTGGTGACACATGCTAGTAGACTTGTAACTTCGGTCACTGGGTAGGCGTAAAAGAACAGACAGACAGACGGACGGACGGACGGACAGACGGACAGACAGACAGACAGACAGACAGACAGACAGACAGACAGACAGACAGACAGACAGACAGACAGACAGACAGACAGACAGACAGACAGACAGACAGACAGACAGACAGACAGACAGACAGACGGACGGACGGACGGACGGACGGACGGACGGACGGACGGACGGACGGACGGACGGACGGACGGACGGACGGACGGACGGACGGACGGACGGACGGACAGAAAGTACTTGAAGCAGTCGAATAATGCCAATCCCATTAAAAGAAACTAAATATTAACCATCTCTGTCTTCTCTTATTATGCAGAGCAGCCGCTATCGCCACCAAGTTTACCTTTGCGGTGTCCCTGGCTACTGACGCCCGGTTTGTGGAGTAAGTTGCTTCTGCAAGTGTATTAGCCGGCTGAACGCCCTGTCGGTTACATGGGTCTCTTCAAGCTCGTGACCTGACCAATGCTTGCATCGCTGTTCGTAGCAGAGTGCCGTGACTGATATCGATGAGAGGCTTTGATGTTCCAATTATGCCATATTCCTTGCGTTATGATTCATAGTTCTGGGTGAGCTCCTAAGGCAGTAAGAGGTGAAGGCAATGCGTCTAATAAATGCTACAGCATGAAACATCGTTTGAAACTACCGTTTCAGGCCACCCTTACCTTTTGATGCGACCGTATTCAATCGAAACAAATGCACGTATTACCAAACAGACTGGCAGATGTAAAAAAAATTTTTACTTCTATGTACATGTTCTTGTTCCACCTTCACATCTTTATAACAACAGATAATTGACGAGACGAGTTCTTCATGTTCTGGTAATGCGATAAGACAACCAGTATGAAGTACACCTGCAAGAACCAAGAGTTCGATAAACTTAGTGAAACTGATGTCACAACGCCTCCTAGATCAAGTTCCTCTGGCAAAGATTTTCAGAAACTACAATAATATATTATGTGCTGGACAAGTGTCATAACGCTTGCGTCATTTCCTTTTATTCAGTTAATATTCTCTAGATAGCATTCTGGCTATCGCATAATGAGCAACGTATGCTTTGGTTGAAAACATTCGTTTGCTATTTCGTCAGAGCTATGCCTACCTTTCCCTAGTTAGGATGAGTTTTCAAACTTGTGAAGCAATGCAATATTTCATGCACATGTGCGCCACTCGGACCCGCAGCCGCAGTAATTGATAAAAAAGACATCTCTTCCCTACCTGTAAGCTGAACAACACCAGAGCAGCTCCCAGCAACGCTATGTCAGTCAGCACCTGAAATGTACATTTCATAGATGTAAGATGATCGCAGAGCAATTCAAACACTCTTACTTTCTATAGCGCATGGTGGTGTATTTTCTTATGGCTATCAGACAGCCGCAAGTTGCTCTTGACGTTCACTAAAAAAAAAAAAGCTCATGTCTTTCAGTTTCGCAATTTTAGTGTGATCTTGACGACGCAACAAACGACGAAGGCAGCATGTTTCCGTGGTGTCCTAAAATAACATGCTATATTTAATTAATGCAACAGTAAATACCTTAGCACCGGCTACGCCGTGTCACTAGGTATCTCCTCAGACCCGACAAATGGCCTAGACAAACACAGTGTCCAGAACGACGCATTGTTTTGATATGATTCAGCCTACGAGAACATCACCTGCTCATCATTGGTCACCACATTGGTTCCCCCTCTTTTCCATGAATAATTTCTAGAACTGTGCTTTTATTTGCATAAGCTAACGAGCGCAAAAATTCACCTTCTGACAACGTGTATGCGCAATATATACCACGCACTTGTGTGTCTCTGTGTGTGTGTCATATAAGAAGCCAACAACACTGATACCAAGGACAACATAAGGGAAATTGCTCGTGCTTATTAAATGAAATAAACAATCATTTCTTTATTTCATTTAATAAACACAAGTAATTATCCCTATCTTGTCCTTCGTATCAGTATTTGTTTGCTTCTTATGATATGATTAACAAAAAATGGGGCCCCTCGGTTAAACCCCTTTCTTCTTTGTGTGTGTGTGTGTGTGACCACCGGTTGGAAGACAGCCTACTGTGTACGTTTTTGTCCTCTTATGAATGTAATTTCTGCGCTGGTTAGCTCAAAATGGATACGCAATTCAAACTCGCGCCCATTTCCGCATTCCAGTAAAGCTCTTATTAATATTTAATAGGGTCTTTTGGCCCATTCAGTATTCATGTTATCTTTTATGTATTGATTAGTTGATTCAGCGCTGTATTTCTGCCATTTTTTTATACGGGACTTATATTTTGATGAAAAAGCTAAACGCAGATATTCTCTGCCTGATTATGGCCCTGTCATTTATGCAATGCTCGAAAGGATAAGTCGAGTCTCGTGTAAAAATCGATGAACACAGAATTATAAAAAAGAGCAAGCAACAAGTAAACAAAGCGAACTTCGTATTAAGTTAGGTTTACAGATATGTACAACACATCCTTCTGATTAAATCACCGTTTTCATTCATGCAGTGGAGTAGGTCAGGAGGTGCTACGTCATTGGCTGTTATTTTTATAGGTTCACTGAAAGTAATCTGTTTTTTTTTAATGTGGAGAAAGATATTGCAGCAATTTAGATGGACAAGTGGCACTGTGCAAGATATTCATATTATGAATACAGCTGATGCAATGTTCTTTACCTACAGTATGCAAATTTCATATGTTCGAGGCGGGCTAATAACATAGCGAATTATTCACAGTCAAGAAAACCATTCTCTCGCAGAATTCTCTTATAAGATCGTTGCACTCTAATATCAACCAAAAAACATAAATTAGAAATCCAATCGTATTTCCAATAATTTTTTTCTATAATTGGTAGCGCCAAATCTGTGCACATATGTTAAAAAAAACTGATCATCAATAGACGGGTGTGTTTTACCCCTATAAGTAGGTAAATTTCCTTTTTTATTTATTTCTACCAGCTTGTTTTACAGGCCCTAGGCAGGAGTGGGATATACATAAATGGGTTAACAAGCTAGTAACATGTGAAACGCAAGAAAGAAAAAAAAGAAACAAAGGTGTAAACAAACAAAGCGTCATCTCGTTACAATGCAAAAAAGAAGAAACAACAATAATAACGAATAAAGAAAGGAAGGAAGATACCAAAGAATTCTGCAATACAGCACATGTTTACACAATGGCTTATACCCACAAAAATAAGGGTTCGCTTAATATACATGATTTATATCACATAGTACATGGAATAGGACAGATATATATTGATATGGATTCCTATATACTATTGACATGCTTGCACGTACATGAATGTCTTCTTAATAATTTACGTTAATTTAAGAACAACTTTTATGAAACACCACCATTCTCGCGAGTCTCTTTCTCTCGGGAAAATGCCTGTCACCAACAATGAAACCGGACATAGCCGGTACACTTCACCGGTACACCGGTGCACCGGTAAACCGGTACACTTCAGAGTTGAGCGACTATTCTGATAGCTTCGACTGTATTGTCATCGCTTTGGCCTGCTGTATTATATTTTTCCATAGTTGAGGCTACAGAGTATCTCCAGTTTGTTTCCACTTAAGAGAAAAAAATAACTTTCTTTGGGGCTTGCACTCTCTATATATTGGTCGCCCTCGCTGTCGAGCTCATTGTCATTACTCTGTGTTTGGAGGCCAATTTTGTGGAAATGCATGGACCTGTAGATCTTAGTTCTGACATAGCGCTGTTGCCTTATAAATGTCCATGCACCGGCAGCCAACGCATCTACGCATTACTCTGATGCCCGCTATGCCATCCGTTACCACATGGTTGTTGGCCTATATTTCGTAATCATCATCAGCCTATTTTATCTCCACTGCAGGACGAAGGCCTCTTCCTGCGTTCTCTAATTACCCCTGTCCTACGCCAACCAATTGCAACAAGCGCTTGCGAATTTCTTAATTTCACCTCCCCATTTAGTAATTTGCCATGCTCGACTGCTTTCCTTCCCTTCGTAACCATTTTGTAACCGTAATGGTCCAACTGTTACCTAATCTGCACATTACATGACCTTCCCAGCTCAATTTTTTTTCACTTGATGTCAATAACAATATCAGCTATACCCGTTTGCTCTTAGATCCAAATCACTCTCTTTCTGTCTCTTAACGTTATGCCTAAAATTTTTCGTTCCATCGCTCTTTTCGCAGTCCTTAACTTCTTCGCATGCTTCTTTGTCAGTCACCAAATCTCTGCCCCATATGTTAGCGCCAGTGAAATGCACTGATTGTACACCCTCCTTTTCAATGATAATCGTAAGCTTCCAGTCAGGAGCTGAGAATGTGTGCCGTATGCCATCCAAACCATTTTTATTTTTCTGTGAGTTTCCTTCTCGTAATCAGGGTTTCGTGTGAATAAAGGACCTAGATAAGCGTACTTCTTCAAAGACTCTAGAGGCTGACTGGCGATCCTGAACTCTTGTTTCCTTGCCCGGTTATTGATTATTATCTTTGTCTTCTGCGTATTACTCTTCAACCCCACTCTTACTCTATCTCTGTTAAGGTCTTCCATCATTTGTTGTGACTCATCTGCAGTGTTGCTGAACAAAAAAATGTCATCCGCAAACCGAAGGTTGCTGAGATATTTGCCACCAACCCTTACTCCTAAGCATTCCCAGTTTAATACCTTCAGTACTTCGAAGCATACAGTAATTAACATTGGAGAAATTGTGTCTTCTTGTCTGACCCCTTTTCTTTATAGGTACCTTTCTACTTTTCTTGTGTAGAATTAAGGTGGCTGTGGAATCTCTGTATATATATTCCAAGATATTTATGTAGGTGCTCTCTGCTCATTTACTACATAATGCCTCTATGACTGCTGGTGTCCCTACTGAATCAAATGCCTTTTCGTAATCTATGAAAGCCATATATAGATGTTCATTGTAGTCTGCAGATTCCTCAATTATATGACTAATGACATGGATGTAAGCCATTGTAGAGTATCCCTTCCTGAAGCCAGCCTGTTCCCTTGGTTGACTAAAGTTCAGTGTTGTCCTTATTTTATTGCAAATTGTCTTCGTGAATATTTTTCATGGTACTGGGAGTGTGTTAATGCGCCGATAATTTTTCAATTGTTTACCGTCTGCATTTTTGTGGATTAGTATAATATTTGCATTGTTCCAGTTTTCCGGGACCCTTGAAGTTTATAGACACTTCGTACCCGCCAGTTTTTCAAGCATTATGTCACCTACATATTTCATTAAATCGACTGTGCCACTCTTCCTCGTTTCATGTCTGGCAAGGTCTTTCTGACCTCATCACTTGTTATAGGAGAAGATTACTGCTTCGAATTTAGGTATCCTGATTTCTCTGGGTAGTTTAGAGGTCAGTAGAGAAATATTCGCTGCTTTTACTATACCTTCGAAATCACTGACGCTATTGCCCTGCTCGTCTTCCAGTGTATACATCTCGGTTTGTCCCATGCCATGTTTCCTCCTCACTGATTTCAGACTGCGTTCATTTTTACGACTTCTTCAGTCTTTCTCGCGTTCTAACTTCGAATATCCATTATTTTCGCTTTGTTGATCAGTTTTAACAGTTCACCGAATTCTATCTAGTCTCTTGAGTTTATTAGATTTAGTCTTTATTACGTCCGTTGTTACTTTGGAGAGCTTGTCTACTGGTTGCCTTGGTGCCTTGCCTCCCACTACAATTGCTGCTGCTGGAGGCAGCCTAGTTGAGGTTTGATTCGTTACCACTATGTCATCTTCATCTCTCTGTTCTAAGGTTGCATATTAGTTTCCAAGTAGAAGTCTTAATTCTGTTTCATTCATTTATTTCATTTATTCTAACCTTAAAGGCCCGGAGGCAATACATAAGGGAGGGATTTAATCCTTGTAACAATGTTAGAAGAAATGTACAGAACAGTAAAGAAACAACAATAAACAAATACAAGCCAGGAACAATTGCGAAAAAAAAGGAACATCGTGTTATAGTAAGGGTAAGTGGGATCCGTAATTAAGCAGTGTGGTTATTTAACATTTCGCGGTACGTTTTATGGTCAGTGCATGACACGATATCTTCTGGGGGATGGTGCCAATGGGTTATAGCGTCGGTGAAGAATGAAGTGTTCATGGCAGGTGATCGGGTGTTAATGTTTGCTATGGGATGTGTCTGCTTTTAGCCTTACTGCTTCTAGGTTGGCGTCTTTCTTTCAGATTCAGATTCAGATTTATTGGTTCCAAAACAGAAGTAATTACATGACGAAATATACAGACGAGGGTCCCAAAGTCAAAGAACTGTAGTGGGACCCTCGGTTAATAATAACAACATTGATGGTGATATCAATAGACAGCAAATTAGCGTATTATAAAACATCTACAGATCAAATACATCATTAGACATGTCATTTACAATCAAACAGGAAAAGCACGTTATAAAAGAAAGTCGGAAAAAAGCATGGGTAAAATACAAGAAATGACATGTGAGATAAAAGTCAAAGGTACACCGCCAGATCGTAGTTAAGTTATCGCAGGAAATGATTCTTAAGGTGAGTTTTAAAAATTGCAAGAGAAGTGCAGGATTTTATGGTTGATGGTAATTCATTCCAAAGAGAAATTGCAGCGAAGGAAGATGTTTTTTTGCCGTAATTGGTATGAACCATGGGTAATAAGAAATTGTTGTTAGCCGCAAATCTGGTCATATTTTTATTCTGCAAAAGGTCAGTTGCAATGAACGGAAACGTAAGGTTATTATGAAGCAACCTGTGGAGTAAGACGAGTATGTTAAACTGGAACAAATCAATAATAGGCAAGATATTATACGCTCGAAGTAACAAAGAGGCATTAGATTGCATGGAGCTAGAAGTGATAATGCGTATTGACTGATTTTGGATATGTTGAATTGATGATAAGTCACAAGCGTACGTGTTGCCCCATGAAACAATGCCGTAATTAATGTGACTATGAATGAACGCATAATACAACGCTAGCAGAGCCTCACGAGAAAAAAAAGGGCGAGCTTTGATTAATGCACGTATACCAAACGCAGTCTTGTGCTTGAGATGTTGGAAGTGAGAGCGAAATGTAAGGTTAGGGTCAAGATGTATGCCAAGAAAAGTGACATCGGTGCTAACGGGAATTGAATGAATTCCAAGCTCTACCTCAGGAATAGAAGTTTACTCTTTCTCTCTTCAAACTGAGGTGAATCCTAGCCCGCACGAACGTACGATCACTGCACTTTACTCTACCAAACGCATCCTGCACTATGCCGATATCGGCAGAAAGTATGAAATCAATTTCATTTCTTGTTTCAACGTTAAGGTGTTTCCGGGTCCACTTTCTGTTGCTATGCTTCCTGAAAGAAGTGTTCACTATTCGTAGCTTATTCCTTTCTGTGAATTCTGCTAGCATATCTCCTTTAGCGTTCTTAGAATCGACGCTGTAGTTACCGACTGCTTGTTCACCAGCCTGCTTTGTTTTCCCTTTTGTATTGAAGTCCCCAGTACTACAATACAGTGAGTTTCCACTTTTCTCATCTCAAATTCAACATCGTCATAAAACTGATCAACTTCATGATCATCGTAGCTATATGCTGGAGTGTACGCTTGTACTACCTTTAATCTATACGTTTAATCTCTCATTAAGTTTGGTTACAAGTACTGCTACCCTATGAATAATGCTGCTGAATATTACTGCCCGCTATGTCCATGTAGATTAGCATTCCTACCCTGTATTGCTTCTTATCTGGGAGACTTCTATAGGAGATGACATGGCTGTTAGTCAGCATTGTATAAGCCTTCAGTTCTAATCTCACTAAGGCCAATAATATCCCAAACAATGTCTGTTAGTCCTGCTAAGCTAGCCGCACTCGGCAGAGTTCAGGTGTGTAAGAATCGCCACGGTCAGTTTTCACAAAGTCAGTTTACACTATTGAGGTTATAACTAATACATGAGAAATTTTAGTGTCCTTGCATTATTCAACTAATCCGTTCATGTCCATCTGTGTCAATTCGTACTCGAGGCCGTCAACTTGTGGAAGACTTCGATGCAGCGGCTCAATGCACCAGCTCGGCAATCTTTGATTTCAATCTACTCTGGAGCTTAAACTGGATAATAAATTCAAAGTGGGCGCATCACTTTCTCCTTCTAGCATAGTTATTTTTAATTTATAGTTAGCAAACTTACCTGGTGAGTGTACATGAGATCAACTACCTAGGTTAAATTTCGTGACGAATAATTTATCTCCCAGTTCTCTCCAAGTTTAGTATAAAGGACAACGTGCTTTTGTACCTGATCCTTGATGGCGATGATCGCCCGAAGGCACCATAGGATGATTAGTATAATGCAGCTCGCCGACACCCATACTATCCAAGGAATGAGGTAGTAGCGGCGATTCTGCAAAATAACATCACCATGAAATCGTAGAAAAGCACACACGCAAACTGAGAAATTTGTTCCAAATGGCAGCTTCATCGCTTTGCTTTACACGAGCTGCTCTACCCGGAAGTGCTTGCTTAGCCGAGCACTCAAAGGGAGCAAAATACCGAAGCTTAAATATGTCGCTATTCAATACCGAATAGCACGCACCTCCTGTCTGTGCGTTAGACAGGCCCGCCCACATCTGTCGCACTTCCATCGGTGTGGGCGGAGCTTGTCTATTCGTTGATTCGACAGCTCTTATGCCGTTGTTTGCTCCTAATGAAAGCATTTAAGTGGCGTATTAAAGGAGAAAGATGATGAAGGCAAACGCCCTCCTAGTGCATATTACTCTGCAATGCTTTTGAGAGATTAAAAAATCTGCTAAGCCGAAAGCCTAAAACAGAAAGCCTGGTCATCCTGGACGTAGTTGATGAGTGGCACAGCTCCCTTCACGGCAAGCCCATATCGCGCCACAGATCACGCAAGGTTAACGATTCTGAAGCACGCATCTTCAGGTGGTCGCTGAAGTTGCCGATGTATCTAATATGCTCCAGGTGTGGACATAAGTAGCCAATGTGAATTGATTTAGAGTGAAGCAGTAGTGAATGAAAAATTGAGTGGTGGTTCAGCGGTAAATGCGAGAGAAATGCATTAGCGTTACGTCGCACCGCTTTGAGGTCCAGGTATTAAAGATTTAAACCGCGTTCCCCACAGTAAAAAGTGTTGTTCAAAAACAAACAATCGTCAGATGCACTACATATATGCATACATACGGACGCGTTCGTGAAAGCTTCAGATCTCCAAAACCCTCTCTACTGTTACCACGTGACTGGCTTCGCAAGCTTCACACACATGGACATTTTTTTCATCCTTGACACTCCGTATGCTTACGCATTAATAGGACGTTGCGCTAGTCACCAGCTGTCCAAACTCATCACACAGATCGCCAGATCATGGCCAAGGCTAAGCAACCTGTTGGCGTACGCAGTGGCCTTGTGGGACGCTATTTGAGCCACTAGAAAATTCGGTGTAATGAAAGCCTATCATGCATCAGAGTCCCCATGTGTAGACGTATCCTGCTTGTCTTATTCACCCTCACCCCGATCCCGTCTTTATCTGCTTTCTCCACTTAAATTTTAGTTGGTGGTTGCAGTGATTGAATGATTTACTTTACACAAACCACGCGAGCGGTTATTTCTGCGTGTTATGAGCTCACAGATGGACATCAGGAAGAAGTGTTTCTTGTGAACATTTAATAGAGATCAAGATAATGCGAGCCATACTTCCTCGAGTGCAGCCTAACTTTTGCGGAAAGGGTGGGATATCTCACTGCCTGGTGCGTCGGTCTCGGTGGCAGTGCGGCCTATCTCGTCGTTTTCGCGAGCCTATTTTAGTCATAGTGCAGCCAATCTTACCATCCTCGTGGGCCGATGCCGGTGATAGAGCACTCTAAAATTATGAGCCACAGAGGTGACTAGGCATGTGCCACTGGGTAGGCGCTAGTGCCTTTTAGTTTTCTTTCAGTCTCATATCTGGCCACCAGAAACATTGTATTATTCAATGTAAACAGTACAACGCATAGTCACTTCATAAACGTTCGCTACTCAAGTTAAGTTATAGATACAGCCATTCTCTACAAATCGTGAATATGTTTCACAGATGTTAGCTACGGTTGAATATCCCCAGTTTTTCTAGAAAGTTCACTTCTAACAACTTCATCATGAACAAGTAACGTTTATGTAGCGCACATGCGCCAGACAACGCCAATATATTTAGCGTATAGCGTCATGGAATTCTCTGTGTTTGAACACATGATTATATAGAACATATTAGCCATGTGTGGTGTATTCTTTCTACAATTTAACATTTCTTTAGTGCTGCTGTTTGCAATGGCCAGAGGTCTATTACAGCCAACTCTTTATCGACGCATGCCACCTGATCCACCAGCAGTGAAAACTCCACTTAAGCTCCCGCTTACGCGGCCAAGGACGTGGAGCTTGCCAGCCCGGCAGGCCAGAGGTCTACTTTGACAAGGTCTTCAAGGAAGCGAGTCACTTGGTCCAACAACAGCAGACACTGAGGTTTACTCAGGCTTAGGCAATTTCTCGTCGGATAACAGCTTTGGGTCGGCGAGTAGCCAAAAGGCCAAAAGAAGGCTTATCAAGACGTCATCACCTGGGAGTACACCAAGCCTGCAGGCACATGAGCGCAGGCCCGACACCATCTTCTTCATACCTGTGGACTCTTCCATTAGTTATCGAGAATTACCCATGCAAGCTCTCTCCATTTTCCTTGAGGGAATAGCACCAAACTAAATTAAGGAGGTCCGACGAAACACGCACAATAGTGTCTTGGCTATCGACACGAACCGAGCAAATGTGCTACACAAGCTCTGACAGATAACATAATTCAGGAATATCAAAGTGCGACCGGTTATACCAATGGAAGGAACCTGTAGGCCCTGCGTAATCTACAACATCGATCTGGCAATTGCGAACTCGGACCTGTCCATTCTGATTAAGCCGCCATGTGAAAGAGTGTTCATAGCGCACATAAGCCGTCTTGGGCACAGATACTGCGTGAAGATAGTGTTCAAGGTAGACTATCTTTTCGCATGTCAAAGTCAATCATTTCCGACACTTCGTTCGACCGTTTGTCCCAAAGCCGCTTTCATTTCACAAGTGTTGCATGATTGCACATCTGAGGAGAGCCTGTACAAAATCTAGTGCGCCCACATTGCATGGACTCGCACAGTGCAGACGTGTGCCGCGCAACAAATCTTAGGTGTGACAAGTGTGATGGGTTTCACGAAGCCATATTTAAAGACTGCCTATGTAATAAATATAATTCACTATCCTGAAACAAATGGTTAGTAACACCTCAGCTCATCGACATCGTTAGTGACGGAAGCGTAGAACGCGACGTACACTTCTTGCACAGGTCGTGTTAAAAAGATTAGCTTCAAGTACGAGCACACCCGAGATGCCAAAGGGGCCTTAAAAAGCCATCACTTGTAAGAGACTGGCTGGCGCTCCCAGACACCACCCTTCCAAGGAGCGTGCATGATTGATACCTCCATTGTAGCAAACTTCAGTCGATGATGTGCCAACAATCAACCGCCAAATGATTCCGATGCTGCAGTTCTTATTCAATATTACCGCAGTAGTGTTGGTCAGCGTCGAAACTCCATCTGCTCGAAGGGGACTACAAGTGCTGGACTCGATGAGTTCTGCCCTAGCAACCCTCGCTAACAATGTCCAATCATTCCTTAAGGTCAGAGATGCACCGATTATTCAGTGGTACGCCATAATTGTAAGATCTCGCATTGCTGATATTCGCTAGTTTGTTCATATCAATCGACTTCGAATCATCGTTATCTGCGATCCAAAATTATCCGATGTAGTCACATCATCCAACTACGAGTCAATTACGTCCTCAACCAACAACGAAAGTAGCAAGGTCGTCGTCTTGATCCGTCGTGAGCCTACTTACCTCGTACAACATGTGCAACCTCATGACAACAATCAGTGTGTCCGGCTAACCGTCAAAAATAGAAAGGATGCATTTACATTCATAGGTGCTTACATCAAGCCTGTGTGACATCAAAAGACTAGAAGACATAATAAAAGCGTATTGTGACATAGTAGGACGTTGAAGAAAGCAGCAAAACTGTGAATGACGAAACTGGTGTTTTATTCGCTGAACCTACATCCTCAAAAGCGAGTTAAACTCGAAGAACAACTATAGCGGCAAAAACAGTCGGCGACCGTCGGAAATCTGACCTGCGGGTCCAGCGCGTCGACTTTCATACATGAGTTATCAAAGGTGTTAGAGTAATCGCTGGTGCCCGTGTGTCTTCCAGGAAGCACTACAGAATTGGCGTCACTCATACAGTCAGATGACACAAGCTTCAGTGACAACAGACAATGAATAGAATCATCGATAATGTTCCTGAAACTTCCGATACATGCAGTCACGTCCTGCACTGAGCGATGATGTTTAACACTTGTTACCCAATGAAAAGCGTTCACCCGAAGAAGATTACTAAGTATAACTTGAGGCAAAGCGCAAGAACAAAACACGAGGACAAGAGTAGGAAACGAAGGCACAGCTCTACTAAAAATAGAATTTTTATTGCACGTAGTTACCATATATATATCATCGTACAATAGGCCAACTTCGCAACATATATTTCTTTCCGGCACAATTATCCACTACAGGCCACTACCATGACAGAAACATGATTTATTTTTTGACAGCGACACAGATGGGCAACTTACAGATTTCTCTTGTCCTCGTGTTTTTTTTTTCTTTGCCTCAATTTATGCAGTGCAAACTAGCCCAACAGTCTATTCTCATTAATAAGCACAGGTGTCAATATCCTGGTCCCGGGATTATCACAGTGGACTTTACCGCCCGTCAAGCCATATGCGAAAGCGCAAAGGTCAACGCGGTAGGACGAAGACTCCCTTCATTTGCCTCCAGTCATGGCCTCTTGCTGTTGAATTACGCTAGTCCTAAATTCCTACGAGAGACAGTGTCAAGAAGCTGCCAAGACTTGATCTTTGTATCACGCTGCTTTGCCAAGCGAGTAAAATGGCTTTTGGACATTGATACTCATGGCGGCGATTACATTCCCATTACATGGTTAAGATCGACCGAATGTCTAGAACTCATTCAGCTTACACAATACGAAGAATATGCTTGACTGTGTTCAAAAACCTACCGGAGGGTGCTTGTGAGAAAAGACTGTCCTCTGGGCTGCAAGAAGCTATTAAATAAGTGGCGCAGAATGCTATGTGCATGCTCACGTGCTCACTGAAATACTCGCAATTCGGCGAGGATTTGGAGTGACATCGCACGAATCGTCATCGCGCCGAATGAAGAAAGCGACGCATAAAGTCCATTCACGATCAAAGGACAGCATGGCCCACTCCAAAGACGATGCAACGTTGCATAGATAAACTGGAATCCGAGCGATGGACAAAGCATTGAGCCCTTTGACGCCCTAAACCACTGCCTCAAATATGAAGAACAGTGAGACACCTATGTTCTGTCCCGGAACAATGTTTCCCATTCAAGGCCCTAGCGGTCTTCCAACGCCGACAAGACACGTAGACGTTTAGCGGAAGATTTCTGTGCAATGATTTCAGGCTGGTCAACGTGCACAAGTTCCCTTACTTTCACTACGTTCCAGGCACGCGGAATTCATTCATGGATCTCCCGTACACCCTCAATAGCTCGACGCAGCGCTTCACCTGGCCCAGATGGCATAGCTTACCGCAAATGCGCCACCTCGGTGAACAGGCGCGAAGTGCATTTCTGCACATTTTCAATGGGTCCTGGCGGGATGAAGCTGTTCCTAAAAAATGGCAGACCAGTCTCCTGGTACCACTCTTCAAACCTGAGAAGTCTCCTTTGGGGGTTATTTCAAACCACCCAATCGTGCCGGCTAGTCGCATTGCGAGATTGATGGAACGAAAGATCCTCGCCAGACTTGAATGGTACTTCGAACGCTATGAAGTTTATTCAGACGCCATGACTGGCTTTCGATGTCACCGATGCTCTATTGACAACTTCATCGATTTGGTTACATGCGTTCAGCATCAAAAGGCGCGTAAGCGATTATCTGTCGCATTTTTCTCGGCATCAAAGGAGCACATGACAATATTCTTCATTAGGCTATATTAGAGGCTCTGGAGTTGTTTGTTGGCCTCGGCAGTCGACTGTATCGTTGGGCACTCAATTAGTTACATATTCGGTCTCTATTGGTGAATACCGAAGGCGGCCCAACTTCCCAAAACTAAACGCACCATGGAATACTGCAGGGTGTTGTGTTGAGCCCAACGCTCTTCAACCTTGTGCTCAATGACATGACAGATTGCTTACCAAATACGGTGAAGTTGCCAATCTATGCTGATGACATCTACGTCTGGGCATTTGGTGCAGCGCCTCCTCAAGAGTATGCAAGGCTGCCGAAATTTCCAACATTGATAACGACGTACCTTAGGGAGCAAGGCATCAGGACTTCTCCCGAAAAATATGCATTGGTGGCGTTTAGCCGGAAGGCCAATGATTTCGTACACCATATCCATCGATGGACAAAATATCCATTCTGTGAGAAGACAGGTTTTCAGGGATAATCATCGACCGTGACCCCTGTTGGAGTCACCATGTGGCCTAACAAAGAAGCGACTGACAGCCATGTTTCATCTTTTCAAGTTTCTTGGACGAAAACCCTAGAGTACTTCAGTACATTTGATGATGCAACTGTACCGAACGCTGTTTCTCGGGTATCCGTGGTGCAGCTTGGCCATGCTAACTAATACCTGCAGAAGTAAAATCCGTATTCTCAAGAGTGCTCAGGCCCAGGTGCTTAGGATTTGCCTAGGGCTGCCACGATGTACACCAAGATCAAAAACCATTGCAATTGCTTCAGAAGAACTTCAGTTTGGCCTAGTTGGTATTTACTGCAAATCATATTGACCGCAAAAAAGACGGGGACAGAGGACAAAGGGCTGTTTATGTGTTTTCTTCATCGGTCCCCGTCTTTTTTGCGATCAATATGATTTGCACTGCAATTGCACATGATTACCCAGCCAAGATTCACATTGGTTTGAAAGTGCTGCACGTCCCAGCACACGTCAAGCACCTTGCTCGCGCCCTTTTCCACTATCTAGTTTCGCTGCCAGAAGACCGACCACACCGCCGTTCCGTCGGACGATACTGCCTTATCAAGTACACCTGCCATGAGATTACACAGCTTCAGCGAGAGCTTTTCATCTCCCTTGGAGCTTGGCTCAGCCAGAAGTTCGATTGACAGTATCAGGAAATCGAACGGAGGCACAACTCTCATCATCAGCTCTCAAGCAACTTTCGCTGCCCTTGCTAGACGAGCAATACAAAGATCATACCTATCTCTACATTGATGGGTCAACCACCGCGGATGGTTCTGCAAGCTCAGCGATTCTACCGTCGAAAGTCATGGCCTTGAAGTTCGAAACTGCATCAACAGACGCGGAGCTTCCTGCGCTTTGTAGCCCACTTCGCATAAATCGAGAGAAACCAACTAAAAAAGTGGAGCATTTTCAGTGACTCCAAGGTAGCTCTGCATTGCATGCTTTTTGCCTTAGGCTGTGGACCGTACGAACAACTAGTGCTAGAAAATATTTAACATGTAAAAAATAGGTTGACTGCAATAGCCCATGTATTCAAATTTGCAGCCGGAAAGTTTGGGGCGCATCTGCGCAATCGATGCTGGACAACGCATTTTTTTAGGCTTCCCAAGATGCAGCCTGCCCCTGCTGGGAAGCAGCACTAAAACAAATCTTCGAACACTCGAGTGTATAAAATCATAGGTTCTACAGACGTTCCTCGGTCTCCCTGAGTATGCATTCACAGCAGCCACAATCGTCCATAGCATGTGATCCCTCTATAACAACATACATTACAGTCAATGCTATAAAAGTGCATGTTCGACTTGTGGCAAGGACACCATTTCACCATCTTTCACCATTTCGCCAACAACTAGGCCGCATACGAGTTTGAGTCATCTCGTGACTACTCAAGATGAAGGCAAAAATACCGTCAACAGCATTGAATCAGGCAGAATTATTGCTGATACATGAGGTCTATAGCCACCACTTATATGTTTACACCAATGGGTCGGTTATGCACCGCAGTTCAGCAGCTGCAGTATTTCTCCCAGTAAAATATACAGTGATAATGTTCAGAACATCGCACTTGACATCTACGATGGCTTTGGAACTTGCAGCTCTGCACGTAGCAATTCAATTGATCCATGAGGCAACACCCCAGAAATGGTCTATCTTCTGCGATTCTAAGGCCTGCCTCCAGAGTTTGCTCTCTGCATTACGTCGCCGACCCCACGAGCGACTTGTCACCAACACACGGAAAATTTACCATCGGGCGGTTGAGACAGAACATGAAATCATATTTCAATGGTAGTCAAGTCACTGTGGCATTCTTGGAAATGAGGAAGCAGACACAGCCGCTCTATCTTCACATAACAGCACCGATTACGTTGCTATCCTGCTGTCAAGAAGAGCCGCAGCGGAAAAGCTCCATGCGCTTGCTCGCGAGCTTACATCGTACAGTGGAATTCGGCAGACTTTAAAATCCAGCGCTTTTGTTCCCTAGATCTCGGATCCGAAGCTCCGCGTCCCACATGACTTACCATGATGGTAGGTAACTCTCATCTGCCGCCTATGGCTTGGAGTAGCTTTTACCAATGCCTACTCATACCTCCTCGGAATGACCACAAACCCAGATTGTGGTTTGCACGTCAAAACATACGATAGCGCACCTTCTGCATGATTGTCGTCGGTTCAGTGCAAAAAGACAAGTCCTAAGCACCACGCTCGATAGGATTGACAACCGTCCGCTCACAGAAGGGAGAATTCTTGGACCCTGGTTCCAGACGACGTCGGCACGAACTACTTTAAATGCGCTAGTGTGCTTCTTAAAGAAAGCAGGACTCATTGAAAAACTATTGAATGTGCCAACCGATGCTTTCCTGTGTTTTTATCTTCTCTTGTTTTCTTATCTGTTCCGCCCCCTTACCCCATCCCTGTGTGCAGAGAAGCCAACCGAAAACTTAATCTGGTTAACCTCTCTACCTTTCACTTCTTGCTTTCCTTCCTTCCTTCTTAATGCTAGAAATCTGAGGGCTTCTTCATCCGAGAGCCTCGCGAAGCAAAGACACGACGTGAAACTTCAGTGGCTCCCTAGCCACTGTGGCAGAATGGGCAATGAACATGCCGATGAAGCTGTTCGATCTGCTCATGAAGACGGCGAGCCGGAATCAATACCGCTGTCAAGAACAGATACAGCAGCGAAACTTCGAATGATTGAACATGATGCCTTACAATGGTTCTGGAATACACGTAGTTTCCAGAACACACGTCTAAATCTACTGGACCCCTGTCTGCAACTTCATCCTCCACCTGGGTTATCCCTACCCGAGACAACGGTACCTTGCCGATTGTGGCTTGGATTCGCATTTACGGAGTCGTTTACCTTCGGCATCGGATGGCAGGATATTGCAGCGTCTGACCGCTTCGTCGACGAGGAAACTATTGAACACGTTCTTTGTCATCATTGTCCCCGATACAACGCACTGAAGCAGTCACTCGCGACCGCGCTGGCGCTTCCTGACGACCGGCCGCTTTCGGAGCAGACAGTTCTGGATCGCCACCTATACAGTCGTCACACCACAGCACAGTGAAGGCGGTCTTGACTTATTTACGCTTGATAGGCTTGTTAGAGATACTGTAGTTCTCATAAACGTTCACGACCTTCCCTCTCCTTTCTATCGTTTCCTTGCCTTTATCTCTGCTGTTCTTTCCATCTTTCATTTTCAATCAAAAAAGAAAAAAAATGTTACTCTAACCATGCACCTGCGTGCCAGCGACATATTGGTTTCTTGCTTAACTTTACAAATACAATGCTTGTACATATTATGCGCTTTTCGAACAGATAAATGTGATCTTGATCGGCCGATGCAAAGCAGCTGTTCAGTACGCTACACTGAAATTGTTTCCTGCAGATGGAGTCATACTGCGTAATTTCTTATTGTGAATTACTAGCAGTGCGCCAGCATGACGTTTTCTATAAACCAAATAGCTATGCTGCAAATAAAGTTTAAACAGACTCGAAGTGAATTTGTCGCAACGCAAACCGCTGGCTAACTTTTCTTTTCATGATTTGCACATTCATTGTAATATGATCACCGTTCGTTAATATATCGCAGGAATAGATGAGTTTGAACAAGAGAAAATGAGACACTTCTAGCAGTGGCTGTTTGGTACAGAGTTTTCTCATTTTAAAGAGGGAACTCTCGTGTTTCGATTTTTCAGCCACCATAGGAACGATGGGTACAACATGGATTTGTCTGGTCTTCGTACTTGGAGAGTCAGACGTTCTTGGGGCTACGTTTGAAATGTCTGATACCGCCGATTGCAATGCCTACCGTATCGAGGAGACTATAGAACATCTACTGTGCTACTGTCCATCTTTTGAAAATGACACATGGCCTCTGCACACCTCAAAAGCATTTGTATAGAAAACCGTTCACCTTGAACAAGATCTTGGGACCATGGCATCGCATATCGCAGCTACAAAAAGCCAGAAAGGCGCTGCTGAGATTTTTGAAAGCTACCAGATTCAGCGACTGTTGTTATTCCGACTGAGTGACCTCAATGAGACAAAGCTGAAAAGTGTTGCCTGGTTAACCTGGTTAACCAGGCTGGTTAACCTGGTTCTGTTCTGGTTAACCTGGTTCCTGGTTAACCTGGTTAAAAGTCCTGGTTAACCTACCCGCCTTTCATTTGTATTTTTTCTCTCTCTCTTGTGACTTCGTTTATTACGCTTTATCTGGCTCTACATTGGGCTGAATTTCGTAGCAAGTTATACATTTTTCACTGCAGAAGGTGACAAGACTGCCAACACGCATAATTGCTGGTAATTGCAGTTTTTCCGTTTGTCCAAACCATGCGCAATGGTTTGAATAGCGGGCTTTTGTATTGGAGATCACGCGTTTGAATGCTGTCGCCAGAAATTTTTAATGATGTGCATTTAATTATTTATAACGCAGTACATTCCTAATAAAGATCACATTCCGAGGTCACGGAAACATTTAAAGTCGGAGGGAGGACATTTGGGCAAGTCTATGTATTATCTATCATGTCCATGCTTGCTAAACTGCCCTGCCTTGTAACTCCTGTAGACACTACTGCCGCACTTCAATCTTGTAATTTTATGAAACTCTATGGTTTGGCGGAAGCCTGAGATAATAGAATGCCTCACTTTAACAATCAATGAAATTTTAGCAAACCTAGCAAGACGCCCATTCAGGTAGATGCTTACGACGCGCATTATTTCATACTTCGTTTCAATTCTAGTGCTCTGGTTTTGTTCTTTTCGGCAGTAAGCGCGGAAAGGTCACTGTCGGTGTTAGGTGCTCTGAACTGCTAGAGTACAGGCCCACGCAGTCACCTCCTTGTATATAGTTACACATGTAGCTGTTTATCGGGTGACCACGTTTCACCGCCTAAGAAATGTTATCGCACAGCGCAGGACGCAGCTGCATGTATCGGAAATTTCTCGAAAGTTAACGATGGTTCTATGTGTCGGATGGGCATCGTAGGGCGGTGTTAAAGGGAATGCCCCATTTATTCCGATGATGTGCAATATATACAGAAGCGCTAGTCACATGACTTGTGATAAGTGCGGGATGACAGCCAAAGAAGTGTGCCCGTGTTTTATCTGCAGGCTGACGTCACATCTTTCCCTTTTTGCAAGCTAAGTACATTCACAATAACTCAACAACACAGTTCATAGTTAATCATTAAGTCCAAGTCGTTTCGGCGTCTTGATTATGCGACCGCAGCGGGTGGTTCTACGATGTCCGGTGGTTTCGCTGGCGTGACCATCCGACGGCTGCTGCACACCGGCATACTTCACTGGCGTTGTAGCCGGTAATTTGGCGGGCTGTTCGGGAACTTGTGGCTCCGGTGTTACGTCGATCTCTTCTTGATGGTGATCCCGTTGAACCGCCGATGGAACACCTTCATCGTCTTCCGTCTCTGGCAGTAGAAAGAGATGGCGTCTGTTTCGGCGAACGGCGCCTTTGTCGGTCCCCACCCAGTAGGACCGTGGCGTTTGGGACGGCCGCAGGATAGTTCCGGGAGCACCCTTGTCTTTCAGCCACACTCGATTTCCTGCAGAAAGTCTGGGCAAAGACCTGGCAGCATGACGCTTGTCAAAGTATCTTTTCTGCCTGTTTCTGTATTCCTCATCCATTTTCTGCCACGAAGAGCTAACGACACAGGGTTTTAGCAGAGATTGAACGCAAGGTATTCTTGAGCGCAATCGACGGCTCATCAAAAGTTGTGCTGGACTGTAACCTGTGGGGCCCGGCGAGTTCCGATAGTTCAGCAAAGAAATGTAGGGGTCCTCTGCTTTCTTCAAAAGTAGCTTTATCGTTCTTACCATGCGCTCAGCTTCGCCGTTGGCTTGCGGGAAGACCGGGCTCGTTGTGACGTGCTTGAACCCGTACAGGCTTGAAAAATGCTTGAAAGCAAACGAGAAAAATTGTGGTCCGTTGTCGGATACCACGGTGTTTGGGATGCCGTGCCTGGCGAAGATGCTCTTCAGATGGTTGATAACCGCTTCTGATGACGTATCGCCTTTCAGCAAGGCCAGCTCCGAATATCTGGAATGATAATCCACAACAACAAGATACACGGCGCGTTTTATTTCAAATAAGTCCACGCCGACTTTTTGCCATGGTAGCTCTGTCGTTTCCGAGGGAATCATTGGTTCCGCGAACTGAACACGTTCACTCGCACACACATGGCAATCAGCTACAGCTTTTGCTATCTCTTTGCTGAGCCCCGGCCACCAAACTGATTCCTTTGCTTTTTCTCTGCAGCGATCGATACCTTGGTGCCCTTCGTGTAGTCGTTCGATCATTTCCTTCCGCAGACTTCGCGGAACAATAATGCGAGCATCTTTCAGCAACAGGTTCTTGCAAACTGAAATGTTAGCACGGACGGGCCAAAATTGCCTCAAAACGTCTGGGAGCCTTTCTTTTCTTGGCCACCCGTGGTGGCAGGCTTTCAGCAATGACAAGCATTCCTGGTCTTTTTGTTGCTCAGCTCGTATGAGATTAAGCATGCTTTCTGTAGCCGGTAGGCCCTGAACGGTTCCATCGACGAAAGCAGATACGTCCGAGTCTGTCAAGGCGCCTATAGAGTATGGTTAGTAGCCTTCGCTCGTACTCTTGATAAGGTGTCGGCTGTCGCAATGCTTTTGCCGGGAACGTGCGTTAGTGTGAAGCAGTACTTCATCAAACGCATTCTGAATCTTTGGATGCGAGGCGGCATACCGTCCAGAGGATCACGACCGAGCAACGGAAGTAGAGGCTTGTGATCTGTTTCGAACAAAAATGACATACCTCTTAAAAAATTCGTCGAAACGTTCAGCTGCCCATGTCAGAGCTAACGCCTCCTTCTCTATTTGAGAATATTTTTGTTCCGTCTTTGTCAGCGATCTCGAGGAATAAGCAACCGGTCGTCGTTCCCCGGATGGTTGGATCTGAAATAATACAGCACCAAGACCATACGATGAAGCATCAGCCGAGACTATTGTCTCGTAGAGAGGGTGGTACATGGCGAGGCACCTGTCCGAGCTGATGGTTTCCTTGATTTTGCAAAACGCTTGTTCCTGTAGCGGTCCCCACGACCACTCATTGTCCTTGCACAGAAGGCTGCGTAGAGGCGCGCTCATAGACGCTGCATCTCGAAGAAACCTAGCAAGATGGTCCATCTTTCCCAGAAGAGAGCGAACTTCCGTTACGTTCTGCGGCCTCGGAAATTCTGTGATGGCCCGCACTTTTTCAGGATGCGGCCGCACGCCACCTGCGCCAAAGATCATGCCAAGGAAGGATACTTCCTGCACTGAAAAACAGCATTTTTTCTTTGTTCAGCGTCACTCCTTCCCGCTGTAGCCTTCCGAGCACATTGTGTAAGCGAGAGTCGTGCTCTGACTTATTTGCGCCGAACACAAGAATATCGTCCATGTAGTTCAAAACACCGTCTAATCCTTCAAAGACTTGCGTGAACTTCCTCTGAAAAACTTCTGGTGCCGAGGTTATACCAAACGGCAGTCTGCGATAGCAGTACCTGCCGTATGACGTTATGAAAGTGGTGAGTGTTTCGCACGACTCCGCAAGTAGGATTTGGTAAAATCCTGAGCTTGCGTCTAGTTTCGAGAACACAGAGGCTTCCTGAAAGCATCCCATGATCTGCTCTACGGTTCGCAATTGGAGGCGCTCTCTTCTTACGAAGTTATTTAGTTGAGTGAGGTCGACGCAAATCCTGACTGAGCCGGATGACTTCATAACCGGCACAATTGGCGCACACCATTCAGTCGGATCCTCGACCTTCCTAATCATGCCTTCCCGCTCAAGCCTGTCAAGTTCCTCCTTAACCGCTTGCTTCATCGGGATAGGAATCCTGCGCGGGGTTGACACTGCGTAGGGGATTGCATTTTCTGCCAACCGTATCGCGTGCTCTCCTGCTATAGATCCGATTCCTTGAAATAGCCCTGGGTACTGTCTCGCGACCTCGTCGGACGTTTCTAGTTCGTCTAAAAATCGAATTACCCCAAGGGCATTTATTGCAGGTAGCCCCAGTAAAGGCATGTGCAAGTTTTTTACGACATACACTGTCTGCTCGCAGCGATTGTCCTTCCATGCGATTTCGGCTTGAAACTTTCCCCACGTGTCAATGCTTGCGTCACTTAGTCCCCTTAGATTTCCTGCTTTCTCAAGATAGCTTGGCATTCCTGGGAAATTTTCCCCCACGACCGTGACTTCTGCTCCAGTATCGACTTTCATTTTTACTTCATGGCCGTTTATCTGTACCGTCACGAGGTGCGCAGACAACTTGCTTTGTCGCGGTGTAACTGTGCCGAGGAATTGGCGCTCGTTATCTGGGCAGCCGTTATCTGGGCAGCCCGGTGCCGTTACCCCGTCAAGTTTTCGTTCTCTTTCGACAAGCCTTTTCGAAATGCCCTAGCTTCTGGCAGTAAAAGCATTTTTGGTGCTTCGCTGGGCAACTAGTTCGCGGGTGCATCGAACCTGCGCAATAAGTGCAGCTTTTTACAGAAGCGGTATGCTTGCGATGCGCAAGTGTAGCATTCCATTCTTTCTTCTGTTCTGTTTTCTTGTTCTTTACCGCTACAACATATGTTTCGGCGCTCGTACTCTCCCGCTGTTTCAAGTCCGCTTGCAGCTGCTTTATCGTTTCGCTTGTTCGGGACTTTGCTAGTGCGGTGGCCAATGGTAGCTTAGGGTCCATTTGAAGCTCTTCCGACAGCGCTTCGTCTAGAAGGCCAACTACAAAGCGATCCCTTATTAAACGGTCCTTCATGTTATCGAAGTCGCATCGCTCTGCTAACTTGTGGATGTCGGTTGCAAATTCGTCTACAGTTTCCCCTGGCTGTTGACGACGTCTGTTAAAACGGGCGCTCTCATACACTGTTCTTCGTGTGAACGAAATAGGCTTCAAACTTTGCCTTTACGACCTTGAAAGTCTTCAGGTCTTCGTCTTTTACCGCTAACGAGCGAAGAATCTCTCTTGCCTTGCGGCCCATTTTGTAAAGAAGGGTTCTTACTTGAATTTCTTCCGTTTTCTCGCTGAGACCGGATGCGAAGCTGTAGTCTTGGAATTCCTCAATCCAGGAGGGCCAGTCTGCTGTGTTGTGGTAATCAAATGGCTGCGGAGGCTTTATCCCAGCCATTGTTGTTCGTTGCTGGACGCTCGTTGCTGCCGTGCCTTCCGTGAAGACTTGCACCGCTTGCGAGCTACTGCTCCGCTCTATCGGACTGCATACGCCCCTGACGGTCTATTTCGGGAGCGGCCGATCCCACTTCTGACACCTTGTCAAACACGCATTGTAGGGCGGTGATAAAGGGAATGCCCCGTTTATTCCGATGATGGGCAATATAAACAGAAGCGCTAGTCACATGACTTTTGTGATAAGTGCGGGATGACAGCCAAAGAAGTGTGCTCGTGTTTTATCTGCAGGCTGACGTCACACTATGAACTGTCTGTTGACACCAAGGGTGCGATCTTGTACGCGTTCCAAACTCGAACGGAGGCGGTCCGTTCTTTCCGTCGCGAAATTGGCGGTCCGTTCCGTTGTGTTCGTCCGATAGCAGACAACACGGAATGATTGACAGCAGATATCACTTCACAATTGACGTCATGGCGTTCGACACCGTTCAAACTGACCAAGCGTGTGCGGCTCGGTGGAACGGACCGCCTCCGTTCTATTTTGGAACGCGTACAAGATCGCACCCCAAGGGTGCGATCTTGTACGCGTTCCAAAACAGAACGGAGGCGGTTCGTTCTTTACGTCACGAAATAGGCGGTATGTTCCGTTCCGTTCGTCCGATAGCAGACGACACGGAATGATTGACAGCAGATATCACGTCACAATTGATGTCATGGCGATCGGCACAGTTCATATTGACGAATCGTATTTGGCTCAGTGGAACGAACCGCCTCCGTTCTATTTTGGAACACGTACAAGATCACACCCCAAACCTTATGTATTCTGATTTCACCGCGTGACGTGAATGATGTTGAACTGTGTGGAAGACACGTGAGTCACAGCGATTACTCTGGAACATTCGACGACTCATGTATAAAAGCCAAAGCATTTGAACGCTGATCAGATTTCCGACGATTGCCGACTGCGTTCGCCACTGTCGCCTTTCTATGAGTGTAGCCTGTCTTCGAGGGCACACGTTTGCGGAATAAAAAGCTAGTTCCCTGATCGCAGTTTTGGCTGCTTTCTTCACCGTCACTACTACGTGACATCTGGTAGAGGTGCTCGTGCGTTCAGGTACCGAACGCGCCCGCAAAGCCGCGATCGAAGCTCGAGGAGAGCACCAACGTCGCCCCGGACCCTCGAGCAAGGCGTAGATTACAGGACCTGCCCCCGGAGCGTGGTCTTTGACCTGAGCCGACCAGAAAGAACATCCCCAAGTCAACAACAATGGCAGCTTCAGTATCCGCCATCGTGCATCAGCAACGCAGGGAGCCACCTACTTCCCAGGGAGCTTTGACGGATGATCCAGAAACATGGCTCGAGACTTTCGAAAAGCTTTCAGCCTTCAACAACTGGACCTCTGGGGATAAACTGCGCCATGTATACTTCTCCTGGGAAGATGCAGCGAGGACATCCTGCGATAATCGGGAGTCCACACTTACAACATGGGACCTGTTCCGCAGTAAATTCCTGAGCACCTTCACAAGCGTTGTCCGGAAAGAAAGGGCCGACGTTCTATTGGAAGCCCGAGTGAAGCAACCAAACGAAAATGTTGCCACCATTACAGAAGAAATGAGCCGCCTAGTCCGCCATGCCGACCCGGAAATGTCCGAAGAGAAGAAAGACCGCGTACGCATGCGCGATGTGAAAGAGGAACATTTCGCCGGAATGGTACGAAGCCCACTGAAGACCGTCGACGAGTTTCTTCGCTAGCCCACTGGCATCGAGAAGACACTGGAAATGTGGAACCGGCAATTCAACTGCCGCACCAACTCAACAAAATATGCCGGAGTTCAGTCACTGCGCGAGACTGTCAGAGCGGTCGTGCGGAAGGAGCAAAATAGGCTGTTCCCTTCATCACAGCCTCAAGTGGCTTCGGTTGCCGACATCGTACGAGAGGAGCACCAACAGTCATTCGAAGTTCCTCAATCGCCACAGCCTCAGTCGGAAGCGATGACATACTCTGCCGTGGCCCCCCGTCACGTTCCCTCTCCGCGCCTGCGCCAGGCCGCTGTAACGACGCAGTCCCGCCATCCGCCGCCGCCACCAGCACGCCCGCCCGTCGACCAGCACAACCAGCCTAGGAAAACGGACATTTGGCGCGCTCCTGAGCACCTCCCACTCTGCTACCACTGCGGAGAAGCGGATCACGTCTAGCGATGATGTCCGGGAGATGGGACTTGGAGGCTCCGCCGTCACAGCTCCGCGCCCGCAGCAAGGTGAACGCCCTCACGATATCACTGACTACATCGCCGCTACCCAGTGGAGCCCTCGACGACCTTCCCGTGCGCCATCACCAGGCCGCTACCTGTCGCCGCAGCGCCGTCCATACACTAGCACAGCCCGGGGCCGCTCGGAGAGCCCATACCAGAAAAACTAAAAGCAGCGACCGATGAAGGTGCGCTTGCTGTTCGTTGTACTGACGAAAGTACTCCGCCGACGACTAAGACGCCGAAAATTCTGTCTAGACGACATACTAATGAGACCCCGCCAATTCTAGAAGCAAAGAACACGACGACGAAAGACGACCTGACAACGCCAGGTACCAGTCACAGGTCAACGCGACGCAGCCGTGATCCGACATCAATACCTAACTTTAACTTAAGACAAAGAACCACTGAACTCGACGAGCTTCTCAACAGCCACGACGTCGCCCCTTTAGTGTTCTAGAACTGGTACAGTACAACATACAAAGAAAGAAACAAGCTGAGCAGGCCAGATAAAGGAACAGAGCGCTGACTTAGAACTGGTTGATTAGCGAGTTGCACGAAATATATACCTACAAGAAAGCATCAGGACAAGTCGTCGCAACACTTCACAAGACGTCACACTGATAGAAGGCTACACCATCGTGGGTCACAGAACGCGCAATTTAGTCATGCAAGGTTAAACTGATCAAGAAATATTGCTTCCTGTGGAGGTAGGCACGAAGATGGCGCGCTAACGTACGTGCTGCCAGCCCTTGATATGAAATCGGCTTCAGTGATCTCCCGCATAAGTTGTGATCGGTGATTTTTTAGCCCTTCACACCGATAAAAATTCGGTTTGCATCCGCAGTCGCGACAGTGAATTCGTACGTGTCCCTGTAGAGCCCGGTGCACATTGTAATTACGTTCTTTTAGCCTTTCATTAAGGCAGCGACCAGTTTGACATATATATCTCTTCTCGCATGATGTTAAAGGGAAGCTGAAACACTTTCCGAAAAAAATGAGTTCTCTGCGGCATTCTACAGTTTTGAGTCCCCTAAACACGAATATCTCGTTCAAAAAGGGCGGAAACAAGCGCAAGCGGCTGTTTTTTCATGAAAACGCGCACCAGCGCCTCAGGGTATCGCGCGAACGCCGCTGTTGCCCGTGATTGGTCGGAGCCGCTGTGACGTCAATGGCGGCAGTCGCCGGTCGGCGCCGCCGCATGCCGTTTCAGAGCGTAGCACGCTGTTCTGTTCTGGCTTCATAGCTGAGTTGTAAGCATTATGGAACGTTCTCGCTGTCTCGGACACCTTGTATTTTCGCCGTATGTACATGTTCGAACCGACAGCCGATACGGAAAACGATGGCGGCAACGGCCGCAACGACGATGTTGAGTGTGCTGAGAGCGATGTGTGCACCTTCTCGCGCGTTGGAAATCTTAGCTGTTACGTATGCTTTTTTTTCATGTAGCTGCACGTTCCAATGACGGGAGAAAAAATGCGCTAAAGTGTCACTCGGAACTTGCTGCTGGAAGAATGCCGAAGCACTAACTTCTCATTAGATTGTAAACACGGGTACAATTCCGCGATGTCAAGCACCTTGCCGCTGCTTGTCATAAGTCCCGTGGTTTTCTGAGCGTTGATACACGATCGCGAACATAAGTGCCGCGTTTCAAAGCGCGCACATGCAGTGCTGGGAGGTACAGTCATGGAAGTTGCTTGTCATACACATCCAGATCGAGATGGTCAAGGGGATTATATCTGCAATATTCATACTATGGTTCAACGACTTTGCGATTGTGGCTCGATCAAGAATCAGTATGCGCGCTCCATGCTATTGTTGACATAAAGATATTAGGCAGTTTTAGCACCGCCGTGTGGTAAACATAACTGCAACCGTACGTCGAATGTCACTAGGCAAGCCTATACTGCATTTCATACCTCAGGTGCAACGCTGTGGAAGCTACGCACGAAGTCCGGTCACCAAAATTTATTACTGCGCGCGTTTCCGTCTATGGTTCGCAGCGTGCCAGCGGCGTTTGCTCGCGCGAGCATGCACGTGAAGCTGCCGTGACGGGCTGCAATAAAGAATGCCGAAAGGAAAATTGATTTAATAGAACGTGTTAGCAGCCGTATAAGTAAAGTACACGGATTGTTTCTATGGGTAAATTCTTTTTTTTTCATTCAGAACCGAGCTTATATATGAAAAGTTTTCTCAAAAATCGGGTCAAGAAACAGCGAACTTTTTCTATGTGCGAACGCAGCCACTGCAAGAAGTATCTCAAGCCTCCACAGCGTTGCACCTGATGTATGAAACGGAGTATAGTAACGCTAGCAACAACGCGTTTCCGCATTTGTCGTACGGCTATCCGGCTATCGCGGAAATGGTCCGAGCACAGCACAGTTGATTTCGTCGGCACGAACTTATCTCTCCTCACCGCACTGCGCTGCAAGCTTCTTGTCCTTCGAGAACCTGTGAAACACCACATCGTCTCGCCCGCGTGTGTTCGCGCAGCCGAATGCTGCACAGAACGAGGGCATGTTGGGCGCCCTTGGCTGTAGGCCCTCACGCAGCACAGAAGGAAAACAGTTTACGAAAATCGCAAAACAAACGTGAGCGGCGGCGGCGGCAAATCTCTCGTAGCGTCGTTCAGTAAAGCGCAGGACGGAAAGAGGCATGCCAGCGCATGCCAGCACGCCGGTCCGGCAGCTCGGTCCCCACCAGTGACGTCACTCTCGCCGGTTCTCTCTGGCAACCACCTCAACCGGCGCTCCGGGAAGCGATGGGGGCGTGTCCGCGGGGGTGATTTAGAAAGCGATTTCCGCCCCTTATATTAACAAATCAAAGAAAAAAATTTCAGAACCGTAAATTATTAGGTCTGTTCTTCCCAATCCCAGCAATTCATGGAAATTGAAAACCGTTTCAGCTTCCCTTTAAAATAGAATAAACAACTCCAACAACGCATGACTGAAAACGCTTCTTGTGCACAGTCGAACAGACAGTAGTACGCCGATGGAACGCGTTTACGACAGTACAGAGCCTGCGTAGAGTAATCGGCGCAGAAAACACTACTTCCACGTTACCCTTGTGGCCAATCTTTTTTAATCTGTGAGAGACGTTATGAAAATATGGTATGAATATTTTCCTCTTGTGGTCAGTGGCCTCTTGAGCCTTGGGCCCAAGTTTCGCACAGAACCTGGCATTTCACCGCACGAGCTAATCACCTACGTCAGGCAAGTAGCCTCCTGAGGTCGAAGTGCACAGGTGTGTTGCTGAGGATGTAGATGTGATTTCACGCTTCAAGCCGCCAAGGAAGAAGCTTCAAATCAGGAACGTTGTGAGTTACTTTAAAGAGCAGTCCCTTGCTCTTTTGCTTTGAGACAAAGAAGGTGGATTTGTGGCTTTTCCTAATTCTTTGTTCCTCACGAAAGCTACCCCTGCCGTTGATTGTCTTTCGACCCTGGGTTGCCATTTCGTTGCCCAAAGTTAAATCCAAAGCAAAAAAGCTGTGCGATGCGTTGGGTTTCGAAAAACTGTCCAAAGCAGTCGATAAGCGCAAGAAATTGAGCCTTGACATGTTTTTCACGACCAGCACACAAAATTGACTGGCACTTGCGGGTTATTGTAACAGATAGAGGGGCGTGGCAGAAATATGTGGCTCTGTTTTCACAAGATAAACAGAACTTGCTTACTGTGGACGACTCCATTTTAATAACGAACTTGGACGCTTTGACAAACTTCCTCAAAGAGAATAACAAGGGCTTACAAGCTTTTTCAGTAGACATAAACGATTTATATTATTCTTTACCGCACGACAGCTGTTGCAGTGTGTTGAGGACGCCATTGATTCCTATGGTGCAATAGTTCTCCAGAATCGCACTTGTGTTCATAACAGCAGCCTTACTGAACTTTTGTAGTTTTACCTAAAATCCACTTTTGTATCTTTTAATGAGCGGACCTACATTCAACACAGTGGTATGGGCATTGGCTCATGCCTGGCCCCTGTCTTGAGTGACATCTACCTTGCTCATCATAAGCGGCTGCTATTGAGCATGCTAGATAAACAAAGAGTCGTCAAAGTATGCCGCTGTGTAGATGATTTTTTCGTCTTTATAGATTGCTACAACGCTGCTTTCCGCCCACATGAAGCGAAATTGTGAAAACCTTTAACAGCTGCTTTCATCCACTCGTGTTCACCCATAAGATGCTCACTGACAAAAGCTTTCGATTTTTAGACCTCAATTTACTCCGTTCACGTGACCATGTAAGCTGGATGTACGAACCAAGAAGTGGGACACCCCTTTTATCATTTAACTCAGCCCATTCTAAGCTGGTTAAGCTAAGCATAACTAATCTTTGTCTCACAAATGCCCGTAGGAAATCCTGTCATCGTACCATGCAGCGCTGCTTTGCAGGTCAAGTTGACCGACTTTTGTGCGCCGGCTACCGACCCGCTAATGTCGGCCATAGCTGAAAAGCTATTAAAGCACCTAAAGAAGGATAGTGACACGGAAGTTCAACAAAAAAATAGTGACCACAAGAGGCCTGTAGTTATATGATATGGCGGCACGACGCTCTTTTCGGCACAAACTCGCGCTTCTTCATGTACCATTTACTGCTCGGATTCTTCGCTGTGGTGGCGAACGTCGACTTCACGGTGGAACATGGCTTCACCAAACTTTGGCCAGATGCCGCTACAACTGGTCTTCAATCATCTGCTCGTGTCTTACGCGGTCCGCAAAATTATTTGCTAGAAATCGTGTATAATCTCCGATGCACCGAAATGGAATCTGCGCATAGGGGAACCTTTCCGGTTACGCTGCACGCTGGCCATATAAAGGACTAGCCAAGTCTAGAGCGACTGGGGCACGATGCTTTTTTCGGCACAAACTCACGCTTCTTCATGTACCAGGTCAGTTACCTAAATGGAACTAAGTGTTATCGCTCTAACAACGTTACGCTTTTAAGAGTGTCGCGTCCCATTAGCAAGCGACAAATGATTGAATGTCTTGAACGTGCCAGCCTGTGCCTCGTTGATGCTATACTATTCTCTATCTACGACGGCTTTCTGACGCTTTCCGAAATCTCACTGCCCCTATCGGGGCATGTAGAACTAAATCCAGGGCCCATGAATGCTGTTGAACGTGACCAAATGACAAACATTGAAAGGATTCTCTTAGAAATGAAAACAGGCCAGGAAATTGTGCTTGTGAAGTTAACGGAAATTACAGCAAGACAATCCAAATTAGAATCCAAAATTACGGGCTTAACAGAGAAGACAGACAATGCAGAAAGTCGTATTGCTCGGGTGGAAAAAATACACGATAAATGTATGGCTAAACTAGACGACTTGGGAAATAGAAGCCGCAGACAGAATCTGGTCTTTTTCGGGTTGCCTGACAGGGAGCATAACGAGACGTTGGAGGCGTCTTAAAAACTAATTAGTGGAATATGCAAAGATGTGATGAAACTTGATGATATTTTGGTTGAACGGGCTCATCGCGTAGGCGTTTTCGGAGAAAGCAAAAACCGGCCCATAGTAGCATGTTTTTCAAAGTGGAAGGCTAGAGAAAACGCCTTTAAAAACGCTTACAGACTAAAAGGCACTTCGTACAGCATCTTTGTAGATTTCAGCCGAGCCGTACAAGAATAAAGACGTCAGCTTTGGAATTACGCGAAAGAAAAAAAGAGAAAACAAAGAAAATTGTGTTCGCTTGAGTTGTGATAAATTGATCATCAATGGGCAAACGTTTGTCTGGGATAGCAATATGCGGATGCCAGTTCCACTTCAGCCGCATGCGCGACTGGACAGAGGCAAATGACGCGTTCCGAATTCCGTTCCTCCGAAAGATAACCCAGCACGTTGCGCGCTGCCTGAACGGCTCTCTGTCCTGCTTGTAAATTGTCGCAGCATTAAGAACAAAGTTGATAACTTGATGTCTTTAGTAGCCACTGTTAAACCTCAGATTGTGATGGGCACCGAATCGTGCTTAGACAAGACTGTACTTAATGTAGAAATCTTTCCGCCTGGTTTTACTGTCTATCCGAAAGATAGGCATGGACATGGCAGGGGAGTATTCATTTTGATATCAAATGCATTCTGAAGTACACAAATTTTATTTGAAAACAATTGTGAGTCTCTCTGTTGCCTAGTGAAATCACCTAACGGAAACAATGTAGTGTACGGGACACACTACCACCCACCCAGCAGCAGCGACTCACTCGGATTGCTGTCTGAGATGCTATCTCTTCTGCCTAATAGCGTATTTCTAGGGGTGGATTTCAATTATGCCAGACTTCATCTGGAATGACGGATGTGTGGCTGGTAATAGCTCCCGAATTTACACAGAGTTCCAAGAACTGCTCGGAAAAAATGGATTGCAGCAGTACGTATTGGAACGTACGCGACAAAATTCAATTTTATACTTAGTACTTTGCAATCAGCTGAACATATTATCAAAAGTTACTCTTTGCCCAGGTATTAGTGACCACCGGGCAGTTATCATAGAGCTTAACATACAGCGAGCACGGATGGCGCGAATTCCGCAAAGAAAAGTGTACAGCTACGACAGAGGAGACTATGCTGCTATCAGGACCGAACTTGAAAATTTCTTTCCTCCTTTCCTATATATGTCAAACGCACGCTGTCCGTTAACTTTGTGGTCAGCATTTTGGGACAAAATACTTAAAGTAATCGAAATCCAAGTTCCATCCAGGTACCTGCGACAACGAAAAAAAAAACCTTGGTTTAACGTAGAAATACGTAAACTTATAAGGAAAGCAAGACTAACGTATAAAACGTTTTCTCCCGACACTAGTCTGGCAAATCAGAAACGCTTGCAAGAGATAAATAAGCTATTGAAAGCAACAATTAAATGTGCCAAAGATACCTTCTTTGTTAAATTAAACAAGGACTTGAGAGAAAACCCAAAATCCTTTTGGAAATATGCAAAATAAAATCAAAAGAAGACATATCAATACCATCTTTAACTATTGACGGCGAAAATGTGACGTCAGACTATCAGAGGGCGGATTGCATCAACCACTGCTTCCAATCTGTGTTTTCGCTAGTATCTGCTGGGGAAACTTCGCTTTTGAACAATGCCAATCAAGGCCATATGATGGCAGACATTGAATTTGAGGTTAATGGCGTCGATTCTTTATTACGGCATTTAGATGACACACAAGCAATTAGACCTGATGGAATATCTCCAGTGGTCCTTAAAGAGTGTCATAGCATCATTTCTCCGTATTTACCGATCACTTATAAGCTTTCCCTTGAAACAGGCCTCATCCCTAAAGACTGGAAAACGGCAAGCGTAACACCCGTTTGTGAATCGGGCGATAGAAAACTCAGAGAAAACTACAGGCCGATTTCACTAACGTCAATGTGTTACAAGGTATTCGAACACATCTTATATAGCAACATAAAAGTTATTCCTGCAACACACAATAGAATTCTAGCACTTCTTATCTAAAACCATTGATAACAATAGTCAGGTAGACGCGGTTTTTATTGATTTTCAAAGCGCTTTCGATATTGTGTCCCATAAGCTCCTAGATGTAAGCTTGCTGCATTAAATATAAACGAAAACGTTTGAAATTGGATACGAAACTACCTAAACGGAAGAACCCATTCTGTCGTCCTAAACAACGCTGCATCTTCACCAGTAACTGTTTCTTCGGGCGTTCCTCAGGGAAACGTATTGGGCCCCTTGTTATTTTTAATCTACATAAATAACATTGTCGAACTAATCACATCACCCATAAAACTATTTGCTGATGACTGTGTGATTTACTGAGAAATTACCACTGAAGATGACATAGATACGTTGCAAACAGATTTAGATAAGGTAGCGATCGGGTGAAAAAAAGGTAACATGAATTTAAATATAAAAAAGTGCAGTAGCGTGAGTGTTTCGACAAAATTATCCAAATTTCAGCACCGATATAACATCAATGGCACGCTTATCGACATACAGTCGGAATATAAGTACTTAGGAGTCTATTTCATCGAATCAATCACTTCGCATAAACAGATTGACACTGTCATAGCAAAAGCTAGTAGGATGTTACATTTCATTCCCAGAAATTTTAAGCAGGCAACACGCGAAGTTAAAGAAGCTTTGTACTTCTTACATGTTAGAACAATACTTGATTATGCTTGTGTAATATGGTATCCCTATCAAGATTACCTCATTAATAGACTGGAAAAAATACAGAAGCAAGCATTAAGGTTTGTTTGCAATAATTACAGCCTGTACTCTAGCGCATCCGAAATGAAAAGCACTTTAGGATGGGATGTACTACATATACATAGGCAGAAGTTAAGGCTTAAACTATTGCACCAAATATATAATAATCAGACAGGTAATAATCGCTTTAACTATCTCCTGGAACCACATTACATATCGACTTGCTGTGACAACAACAAAAAGATCTCAGCCTATAACTCCAGAACAAATATTTTTTTGCAACTTTTTTTTCCCCAAATCAATTAAACAATGCAACATTTTATCAAATGATATAGTAAATGTGTCAAATAACGAACTTTTTTATTCTATGCTGTAACGGCGCTCTTGTAGAAAAATGTATGTGTTATGTATCTTGAAACCTGTTTGTTTCACATTACTTGTATGCCTTCCCCTAACAGCTATTCTAGTGCTTCTGTTGGTGAGTATATCTGTCCAAAAGTCTTTCTCTATTACTGGTTACATTTTGTTCACCCCTACGTAATGCCTTCATGGCGATGTAAAATAAATAAAAAAATCTTAGCATAATGTCTCTCACAGATTAAAAAATATTCGCTGCAAGGGCAACGTGGAAGTAGTGTTTCCTGCGCCGCTGGCGCTACGTAGGCTCTGTACTGTCGTAAATGCGTTCCATCCGCACACTACTGTCTGTTCGACTGCGCACAAGAAGCGTTTTCAGTCATGCGTTGTTGGAGTTGTTTATTCAATTCCACTATCATGCGGGAAGAGATATATAGGTCAAACTGGTCGCTGCCTTAATGAAAGGCTAAAAGAACATAATTACAATGTGCACCGAGATTGGTGTTGGGCTGCTGAGCACGAAGTCGCGGAATGGAATCCCGGACATGGCGGCCGCATTTCGATGGAGGCGCAATGCGAAAACACCCGTGCGCTTAGATTTAGGTGCAGGTTAAGGAGCCCCGGGTGGTCGAAACTTCCAGAGTCCTCCACTACAGCATGCCTCATAATCAGAAAGTCGTTTTGGCACGTAAAACTCCATAATTTTATTAATGTGCACCGGGTTATACAGGGGCACTTAGGAATTCACTGTCGCGACTGTGGATGCAGACCGAGTTTTTACCAGTGTGAAGTGCTAAAAAAGCACCGATCACAACTTACGCGGGAGATCATTGAAGCCGATTTCATATCAAGGGCTGGCAGCAGTTGCGTTAGGGCACCATCTTCGTGCCTATCTCCACAGGAAGCAAGATTTCTTGATCAGTTTAACCTTGCATGATGAAATTGCGCGTTCTGTGACCCATGATGGTGTAGCCTTTTATCGGTGTGACGTTTTGCGATGTGTTGCGACGACTTGTCCTGATGCTTTCTTGTAGGTATATCTTTCGTGCTACTCGCTAATAAACCAGTTGGAAGTCAGCGCTCTCTTCCTTTATCTGGCCGGTCCGGCTTTTTGTTCCTTTGTATGTTGCGCTGTACCAGTTCTAGAATGCAATACCAACTAGCCCAATCATCAACCCTAGTGAACCACCTTAGTGGAAACTGGAGCCGATTTCTCCGCCACAAGTGGACCCATCGCCACCCAGTTGAAGAAAGTTAAGACTGCATGGGAAGGCCCTCAAATTCGGACCGCTGGAGGACACCTCATTACGTAGACTGGAATCTGCATGGCAAGAATTACCGTTCATGATCGGACTTACGCTGCCACCATCGTTATCCTCCAACAGTGTTTACGAGACTTCATTCTCTACATGGACTTCCTGAACCAACACGGCGCAATCATCGACCTCAAGGCGAAGTCTATAACGCTGTCGGAAGATCAAGCAATACCGTCGGAGAGCTCTCGTAGTCACCACGCCTTGAGTGTGCTCGAAGATCAAGTGAGCATCCTGCGGCCCTCCAGCGTTGTTGTTTCTGTCGGCACCGAAACGCCCGGTGACGTAGAAGGCGTCATCGTGGGCGACTAATTTCTTCTGCTCGACCGTGAAATTTGCCTCGCAAGAGGTTTTGCTCGACTCTATGGAGGGAAAGTGGAAGTAATGCAAAACAACTTCAACCAGGAGCTCAAGCGTAATAACAAGGGCACTACAATCGTCTACATCTATTAAATCGAGGCAACCAGGAATGCGTTTGCCCTCTCGTATTTTGTAGCATCCACCTCGGCGACCATAGTCCCCGAACCCGACTTGGACATAGATCCAAGTCTCCCAATGAGTAAGCAGCAACTGCTCAGATCTCTTCTCTGAAGATACAAAGATTATTTCTACGTCATCAGGATTCGACAAACACCCGTCGCAAATGACGGCATAATAACCGAAGAGTACGCTCTACCACTCCGCCAGAGCTATTAGCCAGTTTAAACGCGAGAACATGAAGCTTTTAGGCAACAATTCGACGAAATGCTGCGGAACGACATCATCCAGCCATCCAAAAGCCTGTCGGCATCTCCTCTTGTCTTGGTGAAGGAAAAGGATGGAACCCTACGTTTCTGCATCTATTATCATCGACTGAACAAGATCGCGAACAAGGACGTGTACCCCCTCCCACGGATAGACGACGCATTGGATCGATTCAGCAACGCTAAATACTTCTCGTCGATGGACCTCAAGTCTGGCTTCTGTCAAATAGAGTCGATGAAACAGACTGCGGTAAGACCGCCTTCATCACACCAGACGGCCTCTACGAGTTCAAGGTCATGCCATTCGGACTGTGCTCGGCGCCTGCGACGTTCCAGCGCGTCGAGGACACGGTTTTAGCAGTACTGAAGTGGCAGACCTGTCTTGTTTGCTTTGATGACGTCGTTGTCGTTGCCGGAGATTACGATGACCACCTTACGCGGCTTGCGAAAATACTAGAGGTCATCCAGTCAGCAGGGGTCACTCGCCAGCCGGAAAGGTGCCGCTTCGCCTACGTGGAGCTTCTGTTCCTAGGCACATCACCAGGAGTCCGCCCTGGCCCGCGGAAGACAGCTGAAGTTGCAAAGTTTCCACAGTGCATTGAGAAGAGGGCAGTGCGTACAATCCTTGGCATGTGTGCCTACTACAGGTGCTTCGTCAAGAAGATTTCACACATCGCTGAGCCGCTAACACATCTAACCAAATGTGAAGTTGGGTTCAAGTGGGAAACGCCGCAGGCCAACGCATTTGAAGAACTCAAAAGACTCATGCAGTCGCCGCCTATACTTGCGCACTTGGACGAGGACGCCGATACCGAAATCAACGCTTACGCCTACAGCCTAGGCCTCTGCACAGTCCTAGTCCAGAGGAAAGACGGACTTGAACGGGTGATAGCTTACGCTAGCCGCTCACTGTCAAAAGCAAACGGCAATTATTCTACGACTGCAAAGGAATGCCTCGCCGTAATTTCGGTTACAGAAAAATTCCACCCATCCTGTATGGCAGACCGTTCACAGTCGTCAGCGAGCGTCATGCGTAGTTTGGGCTTGATAACGTAAATTGGACCCATGAGGACAGCTAGCACTTTGTAGCCCACACAGTAAGAATTTGACATTACTGTCGTCTACAAGTCGTGACCAATGCACTCTGATGCCGATTGCCAATCACGCGGCCCCATTGACCCGCCGCCGCAAGGCGACGAGGATGACGACGCTTTCAATGGGATAAGCACGGAAGACTTCGATGAACAGCAACGAGCAGACCCGGAGCTTACAGGCCTCGTCGAGTTTCTAACAGGTGATACCGACGTTGTCCCTAACTCATTAAGGCACGGATTGTGCTCGTTCACGCTTCGAAACAACGTACTCGTGAAGAACTTCTCACCGGTCCGCGCCAACTACCTTATTGTTCAGTCACAGCTGCGTCCAGAAGTACTGCCCGCCCTACATGATGATCCTACCACTGGGCACCCCGGACTCTCCCAGGCGCAATCGTGGATACAGGAAAGGTGTTACTGGCCGCGCCTGACCCCCCACGTCGCCCGTTACGTGAAGACATGCCGAGACTGTCATCTACACTAGACACCACCGACAAGGCCAGCAGGATTACTACAGCCGATCGAGCCTCCTCGCGGACCATTTCAGCAGGTCGGAATGGATTTGTGGGGACCATTTCCGATGTCCACACCGGGAATAAGTGGATCGTCGTGACGATGGACTACCTCACCCGCTTCGCTGAAACGAAAGCTCCGCCGGCAGGTAATGCCGCCGAAGTGGCGAAGTTCTTCGTCGAGAACGTCCTCCCGCGACATGGCGGCCCAGAAGTCCGCATCACCGGCAGAAAAACGGTCTTTACAGAGGGACTCACCCAATACATTCTGCAATACAGCCAGACAAGCCAACACAGGACACCAACTGCCTACCACCCGCAGAACAATGGTCTTACGGAACACCTGAATAAGGCACTCGCCAACATGTTAACAATGCACGTCGACGTCGAACACAAGATCTGGGATGCCATCCTGCCGCACCTAACCTGCGCTTACAACACGGCGGTGCAAGAAACAACACAGATCACGTCGTTCAAGTTGGTTTATGGCTGGAACCCCACGACGGCTCTCGCAGCGTGCTGCCACACGTCACCGACGAAGAGGTTCTTCACGTCGCTAGCCATCTCCAGTGAAGAAGCCCGACAGCTCACACGCCTGCGGATCAAGAATCAGCAGAGGACCGAAATACGACACTACATCCTTCAACGACGCTACGTCGTGTGCCAGCCCGGCGACCGTGTTCAGGTTTGGACACCAGTACACCGACAAGGACCTAGCGATAATTACGCCGCTATTTCGTACCCTACAAGATCATCGGGCGCATTGGAGCACTGGACTATAGGGTTATGTCAGACGGCATTTCGCATTCACAGTGGCGCCACGCGCGATCTGAAGTGGTTCATGTGGTGCATCTTAGCCCTTTTACGCACGCTGACTAACTTCCTTATTTTGTTGTTTCTTTGCCACGGATGTTTTTGTTTATAACTTTTGTCTGTTAGCAGCATCGGGTCGATAACCCAATGCTCACTGCCATTATTTGAGTCACACCTATGTTTATGTAGCGAGTGATTTACTGTGTGTTGTTCAGTAACTGCTTGTATTTGCAAATCGCGAGTGACCTATGTTATGTATCGCTGTATTTTGTACTTAAGATTTTTTTTCAATTTCACTTTGTATTCACCCTGCTAAGGTCCTGGAAACAGGGCCGCAGTATCAATAAATAAATAAATAAATACTATTTAAGATGGGGGTATTGACATGTTTACCTTTATCGGGTGACCACGTTTCACCGCCTAACAACTGTCGCACAGCGCCATACGCACCTGCATGTATAGGAAGTTTCTTGAAAGTTATCGATGGTTCTGTCCGTTGTCTGTTGTCACCGTATCTTGTGTCATTTGATTGCATCGCGTGACGCGAATGGTGTACAACTTTGTGGAACACACGGCTGTCCCAGTGATTACTCTGGAAATATTCGACGACTGATGTTTAAAAGCCAATGCATTTGACCCGCTGATAAGGTTTTCGACGATCACCGACTGCCTTCGCCGCTGTCGCCATTCTTTGAGTATAGCCTATTTTTGAGGGCACAGGTTGGCCCAATAAAACACTAGTTTCCTCGTTCCCAGTTTTGGCTGCTTTCTTGACCATCACTACTACGTGACAGTGGTATATATGTATGATATAGCCTCACAAGTCAAGTTTCGGTGGCACATTGTTAGCATTTACATATATGCCATATGAGTCCAATCACTTAGGTGTAAAAATGTCTAAGTTCAGCGGCGATGACATTTAAAAGCCAGAAACGTTCATTTTCTGTATTGTGTAAAAGCTTTTGCAAGCTTCCAACCTTCAACTAAGAAGTAAACTCAGAGCCCCCTTTTCAATTGTGTTAATAAAGAAAGCTCTCCCAACATGGTAATCAGCCTAGGCGTAATCTGTGTAAATAAGTTTTAACATGCCCTTAATAAATATGACGATGAAGCATGGCCAACTTCCCCGCACCAAAAAGGTGCAAGGGGGTACTTGCTAAGGGTAGTATATTAGGTGCGCATGTAAGGCGCATTTAACAGTTCATTTTGCCCACTTACTAGAGTAAACAGTCCTCCCGTTCGATACAAGCCAGCGCTACAGTACGATACAAGCCAGCGCTCTGGAGCAGTCAGAGCTATTGCTCGTGCGAAGCCTTCCGATCTGATAGCTGGTAACTAGCATTCTGCCATCCATCACTGTGTACCTTCACTAATCCGATCACCAGGAATCCACTGAACAGTACGACCAGCAGGTTGTCTGGCAGAAGGAGCTTGAGAGATGTCATATTGTCTGCAAAAATAAAAAGAGCCACGTAGGGTTCGTATTGAATATGTTATTTGATCTTACTTTGCACTTAAATAAGTATTTTGTATAACTTTAAATACTTTTTAGCAGGTAAAGAGGGCATAGCGTTCATCTCTAGCATGTGTCGCGAGTTTCAAAGGAGATCATTGAGAGGCCTTATCGTGAAATCTTGCCCTTGGACCTGCTATGCTTCGTTCTTCCACAAATATATATATATATATATACAAGCTCAACCGCGACCAGCTCAGTCGCGAACAGTGGCTCGGCGAGCAGTGAGTCAAGGAGTACGAATTTTTAGTTCACTGTCGAAAGACCCTTAGCTTTAGTCACAAGTTAAACGTGAAATTTGATCACAAATTGTCTCACAGGCGCCGCGTACATTGAAACCTGATGGAAATCGTATGCCAGGAATGCAGTTTTTGTGCCAATGAAGCAATTGGCTACTATAGCGCCATGTTTGAGCAGTTTATATCAGTTTTCAGTCATTGCTTAAGAATTACAGTTGTTTCACCAGATGTATTAACCCTCTAGCATCGAATAAATTGTGAGATTAAAGACTCACGTTACTGAAGTGGTCCGTTATTCGAAGGTAGAAAATCTTTCTCACTTATACTGCATGATACAAACCAGCGTATATCTTTTCGCAACGTTATTAAAGTCTTATTTTTTTCACAAATGCAACAATTAGGTAGGTATTGAGACCGGAAACAGGTAAACCAGAAATGGACAAGCTGCTACGAAAGCATCAAGGTGGCGTCGCCATTCGTCTTCCGTATTGGGGTGAATATTTTGGCATTGCAGAAAGGTAACGTAATAATAGAGCTCAGTTTAGTTTTCTCTTCGGTTTCCTTCTGACTAGAAATTTTTGTTACAACTTAGCACATTAGACAAGAAGGGTGCCCATTGTTTGTCCATATGCCTAGAAAAATGTTAGCTGAAAGCATCCGCAGTGTTCGAAAATTGCAAAATTTCTCATTATTAGTTACACTTTTTGAACAATTTAAAGCGAAGCTTTCTTTTACTAGCTCCTCTTCCCCTTCTCATCGAATCTTGACACTTTCGAAAGTGTCCAACTATTTGCATTTATATAGTTTTATTTAAATTACTCAATTTTTATTGCTATCTTATTTTTATTAGGTTGTCGGTTTGACAACAACCTTAGTCAAGCGAGTCTCTCGTGTCGAAGTGCGCCCAGCTCCAAACGAAAAGTCATAGTTAACTCTCTGCTTCAGTAGCAACACCCCGTATTCAAAGAATATTGTTTACGGTATTTTGAACGGCTTTTCGCAAAAAAAAAGGAAGCGCTGCTCGCAGAGGGTCCTCCCACACTCACATCTGAGCGTGCCTCCTGGCTCTGCACCATGCTCGTGCGCGTACGACGTCAGAAGCACCACACAGGCGACAGAGGCCAAAACGCGACAGACCTGTGAGCAGGAAAGGAAACACGGCCCGTAAGAGTGTGCCCACGTTTGCAATATTGTCAACTTTTCTACCCTAAATTAGGTAAGAACACCTGCGCAAAACCGCACTTATTCTAAACTAAGCGACTACGGCTACCAGTTTTATTGTAGCAAATATTTTGTGTAAAGACATTATGCGCCTGGCTTTAGGTTGCCGCCATTGAAAATGTACGTTCTTTTTAATGCATGGGAATAGTTCGACAGATACAAGTTAACACATCCTCGGCGTTATACCTATAGCAGTTGCTACAAATTAAAGGTGACTTAAACACATTCGTATACATAGGCACTCAAGTGGCTTCGTGATTTCAACGCGAAGATTTTTGCCCAGACCTACGTAGGGTGAAATTGCGATCGTAAATACGACAAAGGCTACACATTATCCATATCGCAAAATACCCTGAGGCCACTTAATCCGCTCATCTGCACCTTAACACCCATAAAAAGCTAAAAAGTGTTGCAATCACACCTACATCTTCTACCAGTGGGTTCTTGATAGACGGCAAATGTGTAAGTGATAAGACTGTCGTTTGTTCTGCTTTTAACAAGTTCTTCCAGTCGGTATTTACCAAAGATAATGGTTGCCTTCCCAACGTTTCTATATCGCTTCCTGTTATATCTGACGTTGTCATTTCTGAGAGCGCCGTTTTTAACTTGCTATTGAACGTTCATACTAAAAAATCTCCAGTACTAGATAAAATACCAAACGCGTTTTTAAACCGTTATACGGAATGGTACGCTTACTAGCTGTATGTCGTGTTCACCAGATCTTTACGCGATGATTCCCTACCGGATGACTGGAGCACGGCCGAAATCAAACCTTTACATATATCCGGGAAAAAAAAACACACATAGACAATTACCGACCAGTATCTCTTACATCTACATCATGCGAAATGTTAGAGCATATAATTCATAAACTTATATTAGGTTTCTTAGAAGAGCACAAGGTACTTACAGATGTCCGACATGGTTTCAGGCATAGCTTTTCTACATGTACTCAATTAGTTGAGACTGTTCACGATCTCGCACAGACAATTAATGAAGGGAAGCAAACAGATATTGTGTTCATGGATTTTCGTAAAGCATTTGACAAGGTATCACATAACAAATTAATACATAAATTAGGGCATTATATAAAAAATGAACAGATACTTACATGGATCAGAGCCTATCTTACTAACAGACACCAATTTGTCACCTTAAACAATACTTCTTCTAACAATACAGAGGTTGCGTCTGGAGTCCCCCAGGGATCAGTTTTGGGACCACTTTTATTTCTATTATTTATAAATGACATAGTCGCAGAACTTTCAGTTTCCGTGAAACTTTACGCAGATGACTGTATTTTGTATGAAAAGATATCTTCTGTTGATGATCAGGTGCGTCTAAATAATGACCTGGCAAAGGTCACTGCTTGGTGCGAACAATGGCAAATGTCTATTAATTTTGAAAAAACTGTTTTTATGAGAATCACACATAAGAAAGAACCTCTTCAATTTGCATATAATGTTGACAACGTATCTCTAGCAGAGGTAAGAGAGTACAAATATTTGGGCCTATGGATAACCAATGAGCTTTCCTGGACGAAGCACACAGATACTGTTGCTGCAAATTCTTTGCGTAAACTGTTTTTCTTGAGGCGCTCACTGAAATCATCTACTTCTGGTGTTCGTTTACTGGCGTACAATTCCTACATTCGTCTGTTGTTGGAATATGCCGTAATTATTTGGGACCCATTCACTTTAACCAATATTAAAAAACTGGAACGTGTACAGCATAAGGTAGTTAGGTTTGTTTTTAATTCATACGGCCGCGCGTCAGTTGGTGAGCTCGTAAGGCGCAGTGGATTACCCCCGGTGACTGTGCGCAACCGTATCTGTCGATTAAAGTTCCTCTTCCAACTTGTAAACGGCCATTATAAGGTTAACACTTCCAAGTTCTTTACTTACTCATCAGGTTATAACACGAGACGAAGGCATGCTTTATCGATAAGCCCCATCAACGCACGGAATAACTGTTTCAAATATTCTTTTTTTCCTAGGACAATAACAGACTGGAATATTCTTAATTCTCATATTGTTACCTAGAATTCCTTATCAATGTTTGAAAAATGCTTGCAAATGTTATGAATTCGTGTGCGTTATCTGTTGTATGTTTTTTTTCTTGTATGTATTCTTCACCAATGTCCTAAAATGCCTGCATATGTGATGGATTTGTATGTGTTTACATGCTTGTACATTTCTATGTATACCCACCCTGCTATGATCTGATTTCAGATCGCAGTATCTATAAATAAATCTATAAATAAATAAATAAAAGCAATATGTACTGCTGACATTCATTGTCAGCAACGCTATCAGTGAGAACTACCAGGGGAGTGAAGTGCTTTTAGGACGATGTTAGCGATTTTACGTCCACCAAGTAATCCTCCATTTCTAAGTAAGAGTAAAGGTACCGATTGTGTAGTGACAGCGTTTATACGAATACTTCTGCGACGCATGTGACGTCATCGTAACTTGCCGCAGAAGTGTTGTTCTAAAAGCTGTCACTATATATTCGGTGCGTATACTATTACGCTAACCCTGGCTGATATAATATGTGGACTTGCTCGGCAAGGTGCGCTGGAGTGACCTTGGACAGTAAGATCTCGAATTAGCCTAGACTGGAGGGGGGAACGCGAGAAACTGGTGCATGAGAAGTCGATCAATGAGTTAGCGGTAAGAGTGAAAATAGACGAATTCCGGATCAAAACTGTTTTTATGAGAATCACACATAATAAAGAACCTCTTCAATTTGCATATAATGTTGACAACTTATCTCCATCAGAGGTAAGAGAGTACAAATATTTGGGCCTATGGATAACCACTGAGCTTTCCTGGACGAAGCACATAGATACTGTTGTTGCGAATTCTTTGCGTAAACTGTTTTTCTTGAATGACTGGTTGATCGAATTCCGGATCAAGCTACAGAACAGGTATTTGGCTTTAACTCAGGAAGAGTACATTAGTGTTGAAGCTATGAACGAAAATCTTATGGGCATCGTTAAGGAATGGAGGGAGGGGGGGGGGGGCATTAAGAGTGGGTGTTAACTTCGTTAGACAGGATGCCGGTAAGCTGTCGCAGGAGACGAAAGCTCTGATTAAGAAATGCCAATGTATGAAAGCCTCTAACCATACAGCTAGAATAGAACTGGCAGAACTTTCCAAGTTAATCAGCAAGCGTAACATAGCTGACATAATGAAGTATAATATGGATAGAATTGAGCATCCTCTCAGCAACGGAGGAAGCCTAAAAGCAGTGACGAAGAAACTAGGAATAGGCAAGAATCAGATGTATGCGTTAAAAGACAAAGCCGGAAATATCATCACTAATATGGATAAGATAGTTCAAGTCGCAGAGAAATTCTTCTTTACGAGTAGGTTGTTCTAAGCGAGAAATAAGACAATACTCGCTTATATACCCTAGGGACAACGTTGATGCTCCCTTCAAAATACTTGCCGAGGCTAATTGGCTCCGCGTCTTCGAAGTCTTCCGCGCCTATTCTTCCTAGGAAGGCGTCGTCGTCCTCGTAATCTTATGGCGGCGGGTCAATGGGGACGCGTGATAGGCAATTGGCATCAGAATGTTTTCGTCGAGACTTGTAGATCACAGGGATGATAGATTCTCGCAGTCTGGGGCTTCGCCGCGCTAGCCATCCTGATGGATATTTTCAATTTACTAGCCGACACATCGCGTGATGGCCGCTGACGCCTTTGAACGGCCTGGCATATAGGTGAAGGTGGAGTTTCGCTGTAGGCCAAATGATGGCTAGGCATTCCTATTTGGAGGTAGAATAATTGCCTTCCGTTTTTGACAGCGAACGGCTAGCGTAAGCTATCACCCATTTGAGTCCATCTTTCCTCTAATCTAGGACATCACCTGGCGTCAGTGTCGATTTTAGTATTGGTGTCCTCGTCGAACTGCACAAGCACCGGCGGCGAATGCATGCGTCGGCCTGCTTCATTTCCCTTTTGAACTCTGTGGCCATATCACGCTGTCATTCTAATAGCGCCCAGACTGTTAACACGTGACGTCTACGTCACCCCCTGTCGAAGTGTACATATATCGCTCCCTCCCATGAATAAAGCACTTTCGTTAGCGGGCCGCCTGCCTGCCTGCATAGTGGCAGCGGAGCCCTGTCGAGATGTCGACGACACCGCCCCCGCCTACGACGCTGCCAGTTCCATCGACTGTACTACCGACGCCGAAAACCCTGGATACGTCAGACGACGCCTGGCTTGGTTGGAGAACATGGAAGAGTGAGTTCGAACGGTTTGCCACTGCTACCCAATTGACTAAGCAGCCAACCGATGTGCAGGCAGCAACATTTCTCGTGAGCATAGGCGAAGAAGGCAGGAAAGCATTCAGCACTTTCAAGTTTGACGCGGACGAGGGCAGAAATGACGTCAAAGTTCTGATTAAGAAATTCGAGGACTACTATAAGCCAGCAAACAACTCAACCCTCCACGAATTTCGCTTTGGTTCAAGGGACCAGAGAGAAGGCAAACCATGTAATGATTGGTTGATCGAATTGAAACTTTTAGCCAAGAATTGTCAATTTGGACTTCTAGAAGACCGCATGCTACGCAGCCGTATCGTTCTAGGCGTCCGAGGCAAGCGTTTGCAGCAGAAAATGTTGGCGGAAAACCCTTCTTACTAAAAAACGGTAGAAATATGCCGCATTGAAGAGCAAGGAAAGCAGCACTTCCAAGAGATAAGCGCAGCAACGGGTGGAGAGCACACTACGGTAGTGAACTCGGTTGCGACAGAAAGGAAGCTCTGCAGTAGGTGTGGCTACCAGATACATCGTGGTGGAAATATTCCAGCGTGAGGAAAGAATTGCAGGAAGTGCGGTGCACAGAACCACTTTTCCCAGGTTTGCAAATCAGTCGGTGCCACGCTTAACGCCAGCCGTCAAGGAAAAGAGCTGCGGGAGGTACGGGCCGAGACAGACGATTTTCTTCTTGCGGGACTAACGATAAACTCGCTTGAAGTTGATAAATGGACAGCAGCAGTTTACATCGAAGGCCGACCTTTCACATGCAAACTGGACACAGGAGTAAACTGTTGCGTTATCTCTAAAAACGAGCTGGAATGATTACCTACTAAGCCAAAGGAAGCCTGCAAGGTGACTCTAACAGCGTTCTTTGGCCACAGGACTACGGCACAAGCAAAAATCAAGCTTCTGCTTTGTGCTAACAACAAAAAATGCGAAGAACAATTTTTCGTCGTCGAGCACGATGTTCCAGTCACGCTCAGCGGGGCAGTCGCTGAACGCCTGGGGTTTATATACCGCATACAGAAAGTCGCCAGTGAAGAACGATATCCCCCAGCCCAACCTTTCGCAGATATTTTCAGTGGGCTAGGACAACTGAAAGGCGCAGAGTACTGGATGAAGCTGAAACCCGGCAGCGCGGGAACCGTCGTGCCTGCTAGGAGGGTCCCCGTCGCCCTGCAAGACAAAGTTCTGGCAAAACTGCAGCGCATGGAGCAGCAGGGCGTCATTACTAAGGTAAATGAACCCACCGAATGGTCTAGCCACATGGTGACCGTGGTCAAAAAAGAAAGTGCGTATTTGCCTCGATCCAACCGCCCTGAACAAACAGTTGCTTCGAGAAAATTACCCCATGTCAACTTTAGAGACATAGTTCCGCGGCTGTCCGGATGCAGCATGGGGATTTTGGCAGAATAAGCTAACGGAAGAAGGCTCAAAAATTTGCACTATGAGTACGCCATACGGGCGCTATCGATTCCTCTGAATGCCCTTTGGAATATCGTCAGCCCCAGAAATTTTTCAAGCTGCAATGCATCGTTTGTTAGACGGTTTACCCGGTGTAGCAGTTGTAATTGATGATATACTAGTCTGGGGCAAGACAAAAGATGAGCATGACTGCAACCTGACACGCGTACTGACGCGCTGCCGTGAGCCCAATCTGCTACTTAACCTCAAAAAATGCACCTTCCTGCAGGCGGAGGTTCGCTACTTGGGACACATCCTCACTACGCAAGGCCTGCGCATCGACCCGGAGCGTGTTCAGGACACTCTGGAAATACCCGAGCCTAAGACAAGTAAGCAACTGCAAATTTTTCTCGGCACAATGAACAATATACAGCGTTTCATTCCCAACATGTCTGTCTTGACGGAACCGCTAAGAGAACTACTGCGAAACGATAACGCATGGGTCTGGACAGAAAAGCAACGTGCCAGTTTTGAACCACTGTACCAGGCACTGATAACGGCGCCGATTCTTTCCTACTTCGACCCGAAGAAGGCAGTCACGCTTTCTGTCGATGCTAGCCAGTCGGGCGTAGGGGCTGCTTTGATGCAAGACGGCCATCCTGTAGCCTGCTCGTCCAGATCTCTAACAGAAGCACAACAGCGTTATGCGCAGATTGAAAAAGAAACGCTTGCGATAGTACATGGGTGCACGAAGTGCATGATTATATTTTCGGCCAAGCAGACATGATCGTCGAAACGGATCACCGGCCTTTGGTACCGATCTTCAGCAAGCCCCTGCATCAGTGCCCGCTTCGTTTGCAGCGAATGCGCCTCAGCTTGCAGCGCTACGCAATAACTTTGCACTACAAACCGGGTAAAGAGCTATTCCTAGCGGGCGCGTTATCACGGTTTCCTAATAAGATGGCGACTGCAAGAAGAAACCGAGCAGTTTCAAGTGAATGTGCTTGACTGTGTTTCAGCGTCGGAACAGCGCTTGAAAACCTTGCGGGATGCTACAAACGAGGATCCGGCACTTATCATCATCCGTGAATACGCAGAGACGGCGTGGCTGAACCACAAGGATGGCGTTCCAGAGCCGGGAAGGCCATACTGGACCTACAGGGAAGAAGTTCATGCACAAGATGAACTAGTCTTCCGAAGCAACAAGGTAATTATACCGAAAGCGAAACGGGCAGAGATCATGCAGCTCCTTCACACAGCGCATGCTGGAGCAGATAAGATGAAAGCGATGGCGAGCAGTGTAATGTTTTGGTCAAATGTGTCCGCAGATATTAAACAGTTTTGCAAGACCTGCAAGGTATGCCAAATGCACCAGCCACGAAACCATAAAATGCCCCTTTTGAGCCATGATGTTCCGACCCTGCCATGGGAGTCCGTAGGCGTGGATCTGTTCCACTATGGCGGTCGGGATTTCGCCGTCATGGTTGACTTCTATTCCTTTTTCTTCGAAGTCCGAGACCTTCGCCACACTACGTCTAATGCGCTGAAGACTTGGTGTGCACAAGTTTTCTCAGTGCATGGGGGGGAAAGAAGAAGAAGCCAAGGCGAGCGGACGCGTCTTACATGCACTCCACAGTTTTTGGACTTTTTGACCCATCAGACCCTATTGGACCACCAAACTTTTGGCTGGGATCGACGCCGGAACTGAAGAGGACCACGAGGACCCCAAATTCAGACCGGTGGGTCCAATATTTCGGATTTTATAGGTCTTTGAATTTCCGCCGTGGTCGGCTGGACGGTAGGCCTAACGAGACCTAGCACGAGAGCGGGGCTCCGCGGGCTCCCCGACCTCGGCCCGAAGTAGAGACGGCCTGGAGCGAAGTCCCGAATACCCAACACCAACTTTGAGCAATCATCGACGAGAGGACCGACAGGTTTCATGGCGGAAACCCACGGAACCATGGAGGAAGGTTTTCGCGACGCCACCGAACCCGTCCTCGTGCAAGATCGAAGCGGGCCCGCGGCAGGCACCCAAGCCCCCAGAGGCAGCACCCCAACGACAGGAAGACCACAGGCAGAAAGCAATAACGGCGCGGACCCGGAATGGGAGATCGCCATGTCCAGGAGACAGAAGAGGTGCCAGCGAGACGGCAAAGGATCGAGCAGCCAAGTTTTGGCGGGAACGGCGCTAGGGAACAGAAATTCCCTAGGTGACGCAAAGACCACAGGCGACGCGCCAGCTGCGCCGAAGCGAGGAGGAGGAGATGGGGTGCCGCGGAGGAGACTGCTTCCGCTCCCCAAGGACGATTTAAAGATAGTGCTCAGGCCGAGGGGACTCGCAGTCAAGAGCTTGCACACACACCAGGTTGAGCGAGCAGTGGTCGCGGCCACCGGATCCGGATGCAAGGCGGAAGACTTGATCATCAGGCTGCGCAATGGCTCCAACATCATAATAGTAAGCACCGACAACGAAGAGGCGGCCCAACGTATACGGCGCATCACGCAGCTAACGTTCGGGAACAGCACCTACGCCATCAACGCACACGTGGCGGCGCCGGAGGGCACGTTGCGGGGGGTCATCCACGGGGTGGACGCGGGGACCTCGCCGGAAGGGCTCAAGGCGAACCTACGAACCCGAACGCAGGGAGTGAAGATACTGGCAGCCAGAATTCTAGGCCGATCGAGCACGGCTGTCATTACTTTCGAAGGCCCCATTCTCCCCAAGCAAGTTTTATACTACGGGGGAGAAATGTGGTGCTACCCCTACAGGCCGACCAGACAGATATGCTACATATGTTGCCAGCAAGGACACCGATCGGACGTTTGCCCAAACCCGAACATCAAGACCTGCAAGCAATGCGGAGAGCAAGACCCAATTACAGAGCATCAATGCACACCCAAATGCCTAGTCTGCGGGGGCGACCACAAGACGGGCACTAGGGACTGCAAACAACGACTAAAGACAGCGGAGGAGCTGCGCGGCAAATGCGCCCAAAAGGGCCAGCAATGGCGGAACAGGAGCAGGAGCCGTAGCCGAAGAAAGAGACCAAGGTGGTTCGGAGAAGAATATGACTCCCGGGACCAAAGCAGAAGCAAGTCAAGGAGCCGGAGCCGAGGAAGAAGCACGAGCCAGGACGGACGCCGGGACGAGTCCTACCCGCCACTGGGAAAGCAGAACGGGCCCGGACCAAAACAACAGCAGACGAAAGGTGGCGTTAAGGTGAGCTGGAGAGCAGGCCCTCCCAAATCACTATTTCCGCACTCGGATACCAACACTACACAGACAATGAAAAGAAACTAGAGGAGGAAAACAAGGCATTAAGAAAGGAGTTAGAGCAATGTCGCGAAGAGACTAGGCAACTTAAAAGAAAACTAGAAGAGCTCATCAAAGAGTTGCAGTGGCAGAGACAGGGGAGGAACGTGTCAAACACGTCGGCTCCATCAGTTGAGGACACGCAACAGAGAGAAGAGCAAAACTTCAGAGACGAGATCAAAGGTTTCATGATAACAGCACAGAAGCAGATGCACGAAATGTAGCAAAAGCAAGCGTTGCAGGAACAGAGCTTCCGCACCTACGTTAAAAACCAAAATACCCAAAGAACCACTAATGACGCCAGAGATAGACTCTACAATGAGAGGCGTTTCGGACCTGAAAGCCAAAGTGCAAGCAATAACAACACAACATGGCAGGACAAAACCAATAAACGTATGGCAGTGGAACTGCAGAGGGTATCGGAGGAAGCAGGGCCTCTTAGAGCAGTTTATTAACACTATAGCAGCACAACCAGACATAATCATGCTACAGGAAACCAACATAACACCCACGCTAAGGGGATACACGTGCCAAGAGAGCGGAAGGACCGCAACCCTCATTAGCAATAAGATAGTAACCATGGCAAACAAGGAGATTGAGGGGACAAAAATCAAACACGTGATCACAGAAATCATACCCAAAAAGAAATATAAAGGGAGAAGAACGTTCATAATAAACCTATATAGCCCCCCTAGACAAAAAGATGGAGATTTCGAGAAGCTGTTTGCCGAGGCAGACAAACTAGCCAGATCGAACACACTCATCATAGCAGGGGACTTTAATGCCAAAAGTCCGAACTGGGGCTACCAGAAGGCAGAACGAAAAGGACAAAAGATAAGTGACGCGGCGGAAAGGATAAGATGTGAGCTACTCACAGATGAAAACCAACCTACGCGACTAGGCAATAGCGTAAGCCCAGGTACCTGCCCAGATCTAACCTTTGTGAGAGGAGCAAGCCAGGTCGAATGGGAGAACACGCTAGAAAACCTAGGCAGCGATCACTACATCATAAGAACGTCAATAGAGGCAGGAACAATCAAGAGAAAGATAGGATTGGCCCATTTAACAGATTGGGACGCGTTCAGACAAGGAAGTCAACAACTAAAGGGAGAGATCACATCCATCAAGGAATGGTGTCGGCAGCGCAAACAAATACAGGAAACATATACGCATGAAATAGATAGGACGGAGCAAGTACCGGAGGTGGACAAACGTCTGCTTGGGCTATGGGAAGCGAGACGTGGGCTCACTAAAAGATGGAGAAGACAAAAGCTTAACAAGAAACTCAAAAAAAAAATAGCAGAAATCACAGCAAAAGCAGAGGAATATGCAACGGAACTGGCCAGGCAAAGCTGGCAACAGTTTAGCAGTTTGCTACAAGGCACGCTCAACACGGCCAAAACGTGGCGCATTCTGAAAGCATTAATGGACCCAGGGAAAACAAAGGCAGAGAGCAACAAGGCAATCCAGAAGCTGATTCACCAGTACGATGGTACCGAATAGCAGCTAATGGAGGCCTTGAAAAACAAATACTACGGACAGGAAAGACCCGAAGAATATAAAGGGGAATACCAGGGGGAAGAAACCGCAGATATGGACAGGCCAATCACACGAGAAGAAGTGAACGCAGCTCTGGGGTCCGTAACAAAAAACACAGCACCGGGAGCGGACAAAATTAACAACTCCCTCATTCGCAACCTAAGCGAGGAGGCGATAGATCAATTAACAATCTACTTAAACAAATTGTGGAACGAGGGAACGATCCCGGAGGAATGGAAACACGCCGAGGTCGTAATGATCCCGAAGCCAGGAAAGAAACTACAGATAGAAAACCTAAGACCAATCTCCCTCACCTCGTGCTTGGGAAAGTTATACGAAAGAATAATCACAAAGAGAATACAGCAACTCATGGAAGGCAAGGAACTGTATCCGCACATTATGTTTGGCTTCCGAGCAAAGCTATCAACACAGGATGTCCTCCAACAGATTAAGGAAGAGGTCCTAAGCAAAACACCCAAGACAGGAGAAAATATCATAATGGCACTAGACATCAAGGGAGCCTTCGATAATGTCAGCCACGCGGCAATAATGGAAGGGCTTCAAAACATAAATTCTGGGAAGAGGTCTCATGACTACGTGAGAGCCTTAAAAAAAGAACGGCCACAATAGGACTAGGGGATATAAGAAGCGAAACCTTTGTCACCCCAAGCAAAGGTACGCCACAGGGCTCAGTCATTTCACCCATACTGTTTAACATTGCGATGCTTGGCCTGGCCAGGGAACTAGGCGAAATCGAGGGCATACGACATGCAATGTATGCGGACGATATCACTATATGGGCCAACCAAGGAACGCTAGGACAAAAGCAAGAGAAACTGCAAGAGGCAGCAAACCGCGTAGAAAACTATGTTAAGGCAAGAGGCCTGGCTTGCTCCACAGAGAAATCGGAAATACTCAGAATTGGAAAGAACCCCACCAAGGCCGAAATCGAAATAAACTTAGAGGGCCAGCTTATAGCGGAAAAGAACATGATAAGAATTCTAGGAATGTGGCTGCAAAGCAGCGGAAAATGCAGTCACACAATTAGCTTACTCCAATAATCGACAGATCAAGTAAGCAGGATGATTACGAGAGTTTCAAATAGAAGACATGGCATGAAAGAGGCATACACGATCAAGTTGGTTAAAAGTTTAGTGGTCAGCAGAGTCACATACTCGCTACCTTACCACTTGATGAACAAGCTAGAAAGAGAACAAGCAGAAACCATGCTAAGGAAGGCGTACAAAACGGCACTGCACCTACCGAGGAATACTTCAAACGACAAGCTACTGCAGCTAGGAATACACAACACGTTCAGCGAGCTGGCAGAAGCGCAACTAAACACACAAATAGCGAGACTTTGGCAGTCGGCTACAGGAAGAATGCTCCTAAAGAGACTAGGATACGATACGAAAGGGGCAATAGATCGAGAGGCAGACATCCCAGACAACGTCAGACAAACCCTCAGAATAAGTCCAATTCCACGCAACATGGATGCGAACCTACACGCAGCCAGAAGGCAAGCAAGGGCAGATTACGTGGAAGGCCACCTGGCAACACAGGAAAACACGGTGTACACGGATGCAGGGCTATACCCGTGGGACAAGCACACTAGAACACACAGAGTAGCTACGGCTGTAGTAGACTACATGGGAGAGACAATCAGCTGCGCAACCAAAAGGAATTGCACGGTAGCGGAGGGGGAAGAGGTCGCCATAGCGCTTGCAGCGACCGAAGGCTACCGAATTAACAGATCACTTACCATATTAACCGAAACCAAAGCTACATGCAGGCATTGCATGCAGGGGAAAGTCTGTAAAGAGGCCCTGCGAATCCTCGTCGGAGCAGGAACCCTCGGAAATAATGTGAAGCGCATACTTTTCTGGATACCGGCCCATACCGGGATAGAAGGGAACGTGAGAGCAGACAGTCTAGTTCGCGAGATCACATACCGAGCTGGACAGATAGAGCCTCTCGAGAACCCTACAACGGTGGAGCCGACGTGTGCGGAAATATAAACTACTATAGAGGGCAGAGAATCAAATATCCTCCGCCACAGACACTACTTACACAACAGGAAGCAGCCGACTGGAGAAGGCTACAAACCGGAACTTTCTATAATCTACACATACTAAGTAAAATGTACCCGACACAATACAGAAACTCCTGCCCATGGTGCAGAGAAATACCAACTCTTTACCACATAACATGGGAATGTAAGCATAACTACACATTCCATAAACATAAAAACCCGAGTGCGGAGCAATGGGAGGGCCTGCTCACCAGCAGCGACCTCACCGCCCAAAGGGCAATCGTGCAGCACGCGTGCGAAGTGGCCAGGCTCAGTGGATCCCTGGAACAGGGGCACACCCGTGCTGAGAAGCCAGGCAGCAAGCGCAAGACGGCTCACCGCTAAACCCCTTCATAGAACCAATAAAGTTTCTCTCTCTCTCTCTCTCAGTGCATGGGCTGCCACAGAAGCTGTATAGTGACAATGGGCCCCCCTTCAGTAGCTCAAATTTCAAGGATTTTTTAAGAAAACTAAACATTGTGCATGTGACGTCAAGTCCATATCACCCGCGTTCTAATGGCATGACGGAAAGAGCTGTTCAGGAGGCCAAGAAGCTGCTCAAAAAGTGTTCTTTTCGCAGACCAGATTTTGAAATTTCTCTGCTTGAGTGGCGTAATACCCCCAGGGACCCGGTTTTGAAGTCTCCTGTGCAGAGGCTCATGGGGCGGCAGACCCGGACCCTCCTGCCGGTACCAACAACTCGCCTGCAGCCAGAGGCCATACCCAGCAAAGATGTCCACGACCGTCTCCAGGCGATCCGGCACAGGCAACAGATTCACTACGACCGCAGCGCCAGGAACCTTTCCCCACTTACGCCGGGACAACGCGTAACGGCGTAAGACATTCTCCAGAGAACCTGGTCTCCAGCTATTCTAAGGCTAGCCGCAACGCCAAGATCTACGATTGTGAAGACCGAAGACGGTCGTAAAATCCGTCGCACAAGAGAGCACCTGCGGGAGGAAGTACCTCAACCGGAGCCATAATCAATCTCGCAGGGTCTTCAGAAGACGAGCTCCTGCCTGGACAACAGCAGTTACGCAGGAGCACAAGATTGCGTCGGGAACCCTGTCGATACCCGTTGCCAGATGAAACTTCTAGACCTTCTCATCATTTAAGGGGAGATGTGGCCATATCACGCTGTCATTCTGATAGCGCCCAGACTGTTAACACGTGACGTTTACGTCAACCCCTTTCAAATTGTACATATATCGCTCCCTCCCATGAATAAAGCACTTTCGTTACCGGACCGCCGGCCTGCCCACAAACTCGACATCGCATTTAGTTAGGTGTGTCAGCGGCTAAGCAATGCGCGAAAAGTCCTTGACAAAGCATCTGTAGTAGGCACACATGTCATAGAATCTACGCACTGCCTTCTTGTCGATGGGCTGCGGGAGCTTTGCGATGGCAGCTGTCTTCTGTGAGTCGCGGTGGCCTCCAGATTTGCTGATGACGTGGCTCAGGAACAGGAGCTCATCGCAAGCGAAGCGGCACGTTTCTGGCTTCAGAGTGAGCCCTCATGACTTGATGGCACGGTCGCAAGCCGCCTAAGGTGATTGTTGAAATTCCCTGTGAAGACGACGACGTCATCCAAGTGAACAAGACAGGTCTGCCACTTTAATCCTGCTAATACCGTGTCCATCACGCGCTGGAGCATTGCAGGCGCCGAGCACACTCCGAATGCCATGACCTCGAACTCGTAGAGGCCATCTGGTGTGATGAAGGCGGTCTTTTCGCGATCTCTTTCATCGACTTGTATTTGCCGGTGGCCAGACTTGAGGTCCATCGACGAGAAGTACTTAGCGTTGAAGAGCCTGTCCAATGCGTCGTCTATCCGTGGGCGGGCGTATACGTCCTTCGTGATGTTGTTCAGTCGGCGATAACCGATGCAGAAGCGGAGGGCTGCGCCCCTTTTCTTCACAATGACTACAGAAAATGCCCACGGGCTTTTCGACCGCTGGATGGTGTCGTCGCGCTGCATTTCGTTGACGTGTTGCCTTACAGCTTCACGCTCTCGCGTTGAAACTCGGATAAGGGCCCTGGCGGAGTGGTCAAGCGCACTCTTTGGTCATTATGCGACGTTTTGCGACTGGTGTCTGTCGAATCTTGGATCACGTTGAAAAGCAGTCTTTGTGTCGTCGAAGCAGACTTCTGAGCAGTCGCTGCTTAATCATGGGGAGACTTAAATTTAAGTCGAAGTCTGGTTCGGTAACTATAGTCGTCGGGGTAGATGCGGCAGAATCCGAGAGGACAAAGGCATTGCCGATTTCCACAATTTTCCCGACGTACGTGATTGTCGTGCCCTTGCTGGTGTGCTTGAACTCCTGGCTGAAGTTTGTCAGCCCTACTTTCACTTTCCCTACGTGAAGGCCAGCTATCCCTTTTGGGACGCAAATTTAACGCTCTAGCAGTAGAGGTTGGTCGCCTTCGATAACGCCTTCTACGTATGCGGGTGTTTCGCGTCTGACAGAAATGACAATGCTGGAACGAGGCGCGATGTTGACTTGGTCCTCAAGTAAACTCAAGGCATGATGACTACGTGCGCTTTCCGGCGGTATCACTTGATTTTGGATAGCGTTACTGACTTTGTCTTCAGCTCGAAGATTGCGCCGTATTGGTACTGAAAGTCCATGCCAAGAATGACATCTCGTGAACACTGTTGAAGTATAACGAAGACGGCAGGGTAGGTCCGATCATGAACTGTAATTCTTCCAGCGCAGATTCCGGTCGGCATTATTAGGTGTCCTCCAGCGGGCCGTATTTGAGGGCCTTACCATGCAGTCTTAACTTTCTTCAACTTTCTTCAAATGTCTCCACTCATGACGGAGTAATCGGCTCCTGTGTCTACAAAAGCGGTAACAGCGTGGCCATCGAGAAGCACGTCGAGGTCAGTGCTTCTTTTTTGTGCGTTGCAGTTAGGTCTTTGTGTTGGGTCACGGCTGCGTCACGTTGACGTGTGGCTGGTATGTCACGTCATCAGGTCCTTGGTCGGCGCATTCCTTGCTTACAGGCTTCGTCGGGATGGCGGCGTGTCATTGTTATCTCGTCTAGATAGTGTTTTTGGCGTCTTCATCGGCGACGGAGGATTTTCGTCATTGTGAACAACAGCAACCGCGCCTCCGTCGGTTGCTGCTTTTAGTTTTCCGGATATGGTCTGATGGACCAGCCCTGGGCTGTGCCAGTGTATGGTCGGCGCTGCGGCGACAGGCAGCGGCCTGTTGACGGTGAACGCTACGGTCGTTGAGGGCTCCACTGAGTGGCGGCGAGATAGTCGGCGATATTGCGAGGGCGTTCATCTTGCTGCGGGCAAGGAGCGTTGATGGCGAACCTTCGTAGTCCCATTTCGTGGTATGCGCAGCGGCGGTAGACATGTCCGTCTTCCTCGGACGGCTGTTCTGGGCGACGGGCGGGCGAGCTGGCGGCGGTGGCGTGGACTTTGACGGTGGGCGATGCTGGCGTTGGTCATCGCTTCCGGCTGGGGTTGTGCTGATGCCGGAACTCCTGGTATATCTAGTGACCGCTGAAGCCCTTCTTTTGCTATGTCCATGACTGAGGCCACGTGGGTCTGCTACCTGGGGCAGAACTTGTGCAGCTCTTCCCGTACGACCCCTTTTATCGTCTCGCGCAGGTCATCGTCACGTAGCGCTTGAGCTTCGGCGCAGTTTGTTGACAGCGCACGGCGGTTGTACTGCCTCGTGCGCATTTCAAGCGTATTCTCGATTGTTTTGGCCTCTGAAACAAAGTCAGCGATTGTCTTTTGTGGGTTGCGTATCAATTCGGCGAATAGTTGTTCTTTGACACCCTGCATCAGGAACCGAACTTTCATTTTCTCCGAACTGTTGGCTGTTGGCTGACGGAAGAGGCGAGTCATTCCCTGCGCAAAGATTGCAATGCTCCCTTTCGGCAGCTGCATGCATCGCTCCTTGCGTAGGACGCTCGTGAAGGCCCGCAGGATGCCGTTGCGCAACAGGTCCCATGTAGTCAATGTCAATTGCCGGTTTTCAAACCACATCCTCGAGGCGTCTTCTAAGGCCAACTGCACAGCCGCAGCTTGTCGTAGGAGTTCCAGTTGTTGAAAGTTTCGTATGTTTCCAGCCAGTTTTCTGGGTCCGCAAACAATGATCCGCTGAAGGTCGGCGGCTCCCTCGGCTGTTGCAGAACGATGGGGTGATGCTGCGGCTGCCATTGGGGCTGTCTTGGCCACGATCTTCTTGGTCATCTCAAGTAGAAGCCCATTCTCCGGGTGCAGCTGTAGTAGCCGGCGCCTTTCTCGATGGCCCAGGACGACGTTGGTGTTCTCTTTACGGTCCGGGTTTGGATCACGGTTATGGATGACGCCGAGAACCATTCAAAGCGAAATAACCTAATTTTCTACGGCATCCCCGACCGCTCCTCCTCGGAAACATTTGCAAAGACAGAGCAGTTTGTCACAAACCTTTGCCGCGATAACTTACAGTTAACCTTGGCACCAAAAGATATAAAGCGCGCACATCGCCTCGGCCGTCCCTCCCGCTGTCCAGCTGTAGGCTCATAATAGTGAAGCTTGCATTACACAAGACCAAAACTGCAGTACTGTCAAATGGCCGGATGCTTAAAGGGGCAAGTTATGGTATAGAGTATTTCTCCTGCCCAGTGCAAAATGCCCATAAAGAACTGATTGCTTTTGCGAAAAGCAAGAACACGCCATTTGCCGTCCGCTTCAAAGCGCTGCATATGTACCAAAACCGGTACATCTTTGACGACAGTACAAAGAGCTTCGAAGAATTATCGTAGCAGCCGAAGCGCCTAAAAAAAGGAAACAAAAGAACCGAGCATATGCTGTCCCTAGCGATGCTCTTTCACTCTCTGCAATTTACAATAATATCCGCAGTTTTCTTTAAAAACGTGAACGTATGTATGCATTGCATTGCACGTATGCATTGTATTGTCCACTTGGAGTAATCTACTAATGCTTACCGAAATGTGGCTCACTGACGACGTGAGCGATACTGAAGTGCTATCGGACTTACCCAACGTTTGTGTGCACCGCAATGAACGTGCATCTACGCGCAGTGGCGGTGTACTGATTGCATTCCACGAACTATTGTCTTGTGCAGTCATCAATATTCAGTCATAGCTGGAAGTATTAGGGGTGACTATCGAATCACGCACACAGACCGCACTACTAGACGTATGTTACCGACCTCCCCACGCCACTCTTAAATTTCGCAGCCAGCTTAACCAAACTTTGTGTCAGCTTATTTCTGCTCACTCAAATGCACATTAGCTTCCCGCAAATGGACCAGCGCACTGAAAATTTGTCTTCATCGACAGGTCTAACTGAAGCCAGCAACATTCTCGATATCTGCCTCAATTTTCAAATGACCCAGCTAGTTTCTGAAGCAACACGGGTTTCACAGGATACATCAGGTATAATATTAACCAACAACCCCGAAAGCCTTTCATACACCTATTACCTCAACGAAATCAGCGACCACAAAGTAATTCATGCCGGTTTTTCTTTTTGACCAACAAAGTGCGAAATGTACAAGAAAACGATACAGCTATACGACAGAGGTGATTATGAAGCGACAAATGAGGGCCTTTGCACATTTTATCCCACATTTCAGACAACCTTCAACTACCATAATGTTTATGCCGATAGGACACGCTTTAAAAAAAGCTGAAGGAATTAACCGATAAATTTGTACGTAAACTAAGTTTCACAGCGAGTCGTCCCAAACCATGCTTTACGATAACATTAAAAAGACTTGAAAATAAAAAGGAACGCCTATTCCGGGTTGCAAAACTCAGAGAACAACCAAATGCATGGGAGAAATATTATGAAGCAGATACAAACTACCTTACTATTCTACATCAAGCAAATCACTCTTTTTTTTCACTTAGAAGTGCGCAAGCTACTAAAAACTAATCCCAATCAGTTTTGGAAAGCAATTGAACGACGACGAACCACGAGAATTCGTAATCACCAGTGATCTGAATGAAAGCATTACGGACATGGATTGCGCCAACTTGTTCAACACCACGTTCGCTACAGTCTTTCCTGATGAAGTGACCGCACCCACCTGTTTACCTTTGACTTTCATTGTGACACGCCAGCGATCAATTTCTGTGAAAATCGAATTTTATCCATAATAGAAAATATTAAATTCTCATCTTCAGCTGGAATGGACTAAATTAATACCAAAATCTTGAAAAACACCAAACACAACGTCTCACTTTTTCTCACCCTAATTTTTTCACAGTCACTTTTTTCTGGTGTCATTCCAGACGACTGGGGGACAGGGAAAGTCATTTCGGTTTTCAAGGAAGGTAGCAGAAATTCCCCACTTATTTACCGCCCTCTCTCTCTAAGAAGCGTCCCCTGTGAAATCATGGAGCATGTGATCGGCTCCCACATGATAAATTTTCTTCACAGTAATCACGTTTTCCATCATTCGCAACCTGCCTACCGCATGGGGTTGTCATGTGAAACACAGCTTGCAGTTTTTCTACATGACATCCATAATAATCTGGATGGTAACGTACAGATGACGCGATCTTTCTTCATTATGCTAAAGCGTTTGACAAAGTGCCTCACCAACGATTACATGCGAAACTCTTCCAGCTAAATTTACATCCTACTGTTTTAACATGCATTACATAATTTCTTACTCATCGATCACAATATGTTTTAAATAACCATCTATCCGCTCCGGTTCCAGTAACGTCAGGCGTCCCCCATGGATCGGTTCTTGGCATGCTCCTATTCTTAATCTATATCAACGACTTACCTTTGCATGTATCCTGTAATCTGCGCATTTTCAGGGATGGCTGTGTTATCTACCACACCGTACTTAACGCTTCGGATCAGATAACCCCACAATGTGACCTTGCTAATATTTCAGAATGGTATACCGCTTGATTAATGACACCAAGCGTCAACAAGTGCTCAATCATGTCGTTCACCCGCAGCCATATACCTCGCACGTTTGCGTACACAATTACTTGGCTCTAGAATCAATTGACACTTATAAATACCTTGATGTCACTGTTTCAGATGACCTCAACATGTGTACACATGTGTATACCATCATTTCAGCTTCTAACAAAACTTTAGGTTTCGTAAAACGTCATTTGCGGAAAGCCCGCAATCACGTAAAATTACTTGCCTAAACATCACTTGCACGACTGAAACTACAATACGCCTTAGCAGACTGGAATCCGCATCAAGCATATCTCTTCGACGCCCTTGAAATGGTACAAAACCGTGCCGCCCAATTCATACATTCGTCATATTCATGTGACATCAGCGTCACGTCACTGAAATCAATATCTGGGCTTACGAATCTCGTTTTACATTGGCACATCGCTTCCCTTTGTCTTTACCACAAATTTTTTTCAGTCATACCCTTCATCAAGCACCCTATATCACGCCCGCAGCGCGCAAATCATACCGGACCAGCCACTCGCAGCAGGTTTCTCGACGTTCACGAACATCAACATTTTAGCCTCGTTTTTTTCTTCGCATGGCGGCAGACTGGAACGGCCGGCCTCCTGCCATTGTCGACTAATCTGCCCATCCGTATTTTTACGACAGGTAACTGACCATCTCCAACTACGCTGTGTATGATTTTTCCTCATATTTGCTGTTTGTATTTACATGCGTGTAAGTATGTCTACATATATAGGTGGTGATATGTGTGTATACATGTGTGAATATACTTGAATATGTATACTGTGAATATGTATATATATGCGCGCCTAAACTTGAACGTTACTTGAACGAGTGTAAATTCGAATCATGTACCCACCCCTTATGTAATACCCCTGAAATCGGGGGTCTTTCAAGAAAATGATCTGAACTTAACTGAATTTGGGGGCGCCTGGTACATGAACGAAAAGCACCTACACCAGATGCCGCATGGTAGTGACGGTGAAGAAAGCAGCGAAACTGCGAGTAACGAAACAAGCGTTTTATTGGGCGAACCTGTGCTCTCAAAAGCAAATTACACTCCAAGGGCAGAAATAGTGGCAAACACAGTCGGCGATCGTCAAAAACCTCATCTGCCTGTCATGCACGTCGACTTTTATGCAAGAGTCATCGAACGTTCCAAAGTAATCAGTGGTGACCGCTTGCCTTCCCGAAAGTTCGACACAAGCGGCGTCGCACATGCATTAAGATTACACAAGCTTCGGTGTCTACAGAACCATCGATAACATTCGAGAAACTTCCGATACATGTGGGCGCGTCCCGCGCAGAGCAATAACATTCGTTAGACCGTGAAAAGCGCTCACCCGTAAAAGATAAACAAGTCGACGTGTCAATATCATATAACACATATCACTAAACGACCGAAGTATTTAAAATACCACTAAACATCACTATCATATACTATCACGAAATGACGTATATTACTTGACGACCAAGCTATTTAATTCATTACCTGCAATAAATAGCTTGTCCAGGGCCCCGTCAAGCAGCTTGACGGGGCCCCGGACCCCGTCAAGCTGCTTCAAGGCAGCTTTTTGTCCCCGGCCTTTTTCTCTTGGAGAAATAAATGAATCTTCAATCTTCAAAAAAAAATTGAATATTACGTTTAATAGTAGTATACCCTTCGTCAGAAAGTCCAAAGGAGCGCTTTTTCTAAAAAGCTTTCGTGCAGTTGTTACACTTTCATGCGTGCATAATATCTTTAATTTGGGTTTGCTATGGTCTTTATATTTATGTCATTTCTCTGCCACCGGACGGATGCGTATTTTTGGGCTAAGCACATGCAATTTACTTAATACCGTTACTCCATCTACAAAAGCGGTGTTTGTGCATTAGAAATTTTTTCGCCAGCGCATCATTCGAGTAGTACTCTGTTTGAGGGACTACATGCGCTTTCGTTTACTACTTTAGGTAATTACTAAAACTTATATCCTTAATAAAATTATTAAAGAATACTAAATAATTAAAAGAAATATCTCACCTTGGGACAATTGCTCACATTATTAAGCTCATGCTAACAACCGGTGTTTTCCCACAAACTTAAAATTGCACGAGTAAGAGCTATATTTAAAGGAGGTGATAGAAATAATTTATCGAATTACCGACAGATATCGGTGGTCCCCATTTTGTCCAAAATCTTTGAAAGTGTGATCAACCAAAGGCTGATTTATTATTTTTTGGCAAAAACGAAATCTAGTGTAGTAGCCAAAATGGATTTTTTAAAAAATAGATAAACTGTAGAAGCGTTGTGCTGTATTAAAGATAGCATAATTACAAACATTGACACTAAAAAGTTAACACTTGGTTTATTTCTCGACTTAAAGAAAGCATTTGCCAATGCGGGGGCCTGCGGCTTCGTCAAGCTGTCCATGTGGCAGCTTTTTCTGCATGCTCCTCGCGTCATGTACTGATGCAAATAAACATCATTGTCATTGTCATTTGACTCAATAAAATACGATATCCTACTGCACAAACTGTCTAGATATGGCGTGCGGGAAGTTGTACTAGAGCTCGTTAAAAACTACTTGAGTGAGCGCTATCAAATCGTGGAAATAAAAGACACCACACTATCACAGCTAAAGTTAACACAAGGAGTTCCACAGGGGTCAAAATTACGTCCGTTTTTATTTCTTGTTTACATTAATGACATTGTAACTATACCCAACTCTCCTGAGCTTATTATGCATGCCGATGATACTAATATCTTTTTAAGTCCACAGATCTAACAGATTTCGAAAGAAGGGTCTACACCTACCTTGCGTTCCTCGCGGCCTGGCGCCGGGAAAATAGGCTGCAGCTTAACACAGCGAGAACAAAGTACCTATTAATTCGTGCACTTAACAAACCACTAAGTAGGGATATAGTTTTAACCAGGGTTAAGGAGCAAAATTTCTTGGTGTTTGGTTCCAAGAGCACCTTTCATGGAATGTACACATTATTAATTTAGCTACCGAACTCTCCCGATCTGTTTGATGCTTGTATCAAATTTCACACCTAATATCTATCTGGCTGAAACAAAACTTACATACTTGACTGTTCTACTCCATATTATCGTATGGCATATTGGTATGGGGTACCACAACAAAAACTAACTACAACAGGCTCATTTTTCTACAAAAGAAAATATTGCACATATATGAAAAATATCAGGGACCATGTCATAAAGTAAGCACATTACCATTATTTTTTAAATACCGTATGCATAAAGCTAATGAAGTTTATGACGTTAAACTACTACAGTTTATATATAAAAATGCACTATATATACACGAAAACATTAATGAAGTGCCTTACGATATGAGGTCAAAAAGAAAACGGGCCCTAAATACAAGGGCGAAATATGGTAAACAAACAACCAGGTACCAAGTACTAACAATCCTAAATAAGCTAGAAGATAACATTTATTTCAGTATGACAAGAAACGCCTGCAAAAACCGTGTGAAGGAATTGCTACTAACACAGTGTTTGAGAGAGTGATTGTTGCAACATAAATATATTATAACCCGCTTTTTTCCTTTTTTTCTCTTTTACGTTGATACATTCATGTTCATGGATATATGCAGCACATAAGTGTAGTATGGTAATCTACGTGTATAACCTGTACTTTATTGCTTGTGGACCGGGAGAGGAAAGGGGAAGAGGGGGTAAAAGGGGAACATTTTATTATTTCACCGTCCATAATAGTAAACAAACTGTAACCCAATAACTTTGTCAATCTGTTCTCAGTTTTTGGAAACTCATGTACAGTGTGTTAAAATATGTAACTTAAAACTTTTTGTAATATGTAACGTTGTGTGTATCCGCTCACTGCCAATTAACTACCACTAAATAATGCATAAAAAAGCGTATAATGTCACGTGGTGGTGACGCTTAAGAACACAGTAGCAATACTGTAACGACAAAATTACGTTTCATTGGGCGAACCTGTGCCCACGAGACAGGCTACAGTTACAGCACAATGATAGCGGCGAACACGGTCCGCCATCATCGGAAATCTTATCAGCGGGTCAAGCGCGTCGGCTTTTATAGATCAGTAGTCGAATGTTCCAGATTAACCGCTGGGACCCGCGTGTCTTCCACAAAGTTCTACACTATTCTCGTCGCGCATACATGCAATCAGATCACACGTTGCGGTGAAAGACCGTGGACCGAAACATCGATAACAACCCAGAAACTTCTTTTACATGCAGGCGCGTCCTGAGCTATGCGATAACATTTGTTAGGCGGCGAAACGTGGTCGCCCGATAAAGATAAGTACACGTGTCATTACCCCCCTCTTAAAAAGCATCGACCCGATGCTGCAAACAAACGAAAGTAATAAACAAAAGCACTCGTAACAAAAAAAACATAAGGAAGTTCGTCAGCGTCCCTAAAAGGGTTTAAGGCGCACCACGTGGACCACTTCAGATTGTGCGCGGCGCCGCTGTGAATGCGAAATGCCGTCTGGCACGACCTCATAGTCCAGAGCGCCAATACGTCGGATGACATTATAGGGTCCGAAATAGCGTCGGCGTATTTTCTCACTGAGTCCTCGCCGGCGTATCGGAGGCCATTCCCAAACACGGTCGCCGGGCTGGTACTCGACGTAGCGTCGTCGGAGGTTGTAGTGTCGGCTGTCGGTCCTCTGCTGATTCTTGATCCGCAGGCGGGCGAGCTGTCGGGCTTCTTCGGCGCGCTAGAGATAGGCAGCGACGTCAAGGGTTTCCTCGTCAGTGGCTTATGGCAGCATGGCGTCGAGCGTCGTCGTCCGGTTCTTGCCGTAAACCAGCTTAAATGGCGTGATCTGTGTTGTTTCTTGCACCGCCGTGCTGTAAGCGAATGTTACGTACCGCAGGACTGCGTCCCCCGTCTTCTCCTCGACGTCGACGTACATTGCTAGCATGCCGGCGAGGGTCTTGTTCAGGCGCTCCGTGAGACCATTCGTCTGTGGATGGTAGGCAGTTGTCCTCCTGTGACTTGTCTGGCTGTATTGCAGAATGGCGTGCGTGAGCTCTGCTGCAAAATCCGTTCCTCTATCGCTGATGAGCACTTCTGGAGCACCATGTCGCAGCAGGATGTTCTCGACGAAACATTTCGCCACTTCAGCTGCGCTGCCTTTCGGTAGAGCTTTAGTTTCAGCGAAGCGGGTGAGATAGTCCGTCGCCATGACGATCCACTTATTTGCGGATGTTGACGTCGGAAACGGTCCCAACAATTCCATCCCGATCTGCTGAAACGGTCGGTGAGGAAGCTTGATCGGCTGTAGTAATCCCGCTGGCCTTGTCGGTGGTATCTTGCGTCGCTGAGAGTCTCGGCATGTCCTGACGTAACGGGCGACATCGGCGGTTAGGTGCGGCCAGTAATACCTTTCTTCTATCCTCGATAGCGTACGGGAGAAACCGAGGTGCCCAGTGGTCGGATCGTCATATGTATGGCGTGCAGTACTTCAGGACGCAGTGCCGACGGAACAACAAGAAGGTAGTTGGCGCGCACTGGTGAGTTCTTCGCGAGTAGGTTGTTTTGAAGCGTGAACGAAGACAATCAACGCTTACATGCCCTAGGGACAACGTCGGTGTGCCCTTCGAAATACTCGACTAGGGCTTTTAGCTCCCGGTGCCCTCGTTGTTGTTCGACGAAGTCTTCCGCGCTTATTATTCCAAGGAAGGCGTCGTCATCCTCGTCATCTTGCGGCGGCGGGTCAATGGGGGTGCGTGATAGGCAATCGGCATCTGAGTGTTTTCGTCCGGACTTGTAGGTGACAGTGATGTCATATTCTTGTAGTCTGAGGCTCCACCGGGCCAGCCATCCTGAAGGGTCCTTTAAGTTAGCTAGCCAACTCAACGCGTGATGGTCGCTGACCACTTTGAATCACCTGCCATATAGGTAAGGGCGAAATTTCGCTGTACCCCAAACGATGGCGAGGCATTCCTTTTCCGTCGTAGAAGAATTGCCTTCCGCTTTTGGCAACGACCGGGTAGCGTAAGCTATCACGTGCTCATGTCCATCTTTTCTCTGGACTAGGACGGCGCCGAGGCCTAGGCTACTGGGCGTCAGTGTGGATTTCGGTGCTGACCGAAATAACAATGCTGCAGCGAAGCGGGATGCTCACTTGATCTTCGAACACACTCAAGGCATGGTGGCTACGAAGGCTGTCCGGCGGTATCGCTTTATCTTCCGACTACGCTGTTGACTTCGACTTCAGGTCGATGATTGCGCCGTGTTGGTTCAGGAAGTCCATAACGAGAATGACGTCTCGTGAACACTGCTGGAGGATAACGAAGGTGGCAGGGTAATGACACGTGTACTTATCTTTATCGGGCGACCACGTTTCGCCGCCTAACAAATGTTATCGCACAGCGCAGGACACGCCTGCATGTAAAAAAGTTTCTGGAATGTTATCGATGGTTCCATCCACGGTCTTTCACCGCAACTTGTGTAATCTGATTGCATGTATGCGCGACGCGAGTAGTGTAGAGCTTTCTGGAAGGCACACAGGTCCCAGCGGTTAATCTGGAACATTCGACGACTGATCTATAAAAGCCGACGCGCTTGACCCGGGGATCTGATTTTCGACGATCGCCGACCGTGTTCGCGGCTATCATTGTGCTATAAGTGTAGCCTGTCTTGTGGCTACAGGTTCGCACAATAAAAGTTAGTTTTGTCATTCACAGTATTGCTACTGTGTTCTTCAGCGTCACCACCACATGACATCTGGGGGAGGTGCTTTTTTTTCACAAGCAGTGATCCAAGCCCGGACGGCAAGGAGAACACCAACGTAATCCCGGACCATCGAGCAAGCCACCGTGTTCTACAGCTGCCCCCGGAGCACAGACTTCTACCTGTGAATACCAAGAAGATTGTCGCCAAGGCAACCCCAATGGCAGCCCCAGCATCCTCCATTGTGCTGCAGCAGCCCAGGGTACCACCGACGTTCCGCGGTTCCACATTTGAGGACCCGGAAAGCTGGCTGGAAACATATGAGAGGGTCGGTACGCTTAACAGCTGGGCAAGCGACGACAAGCTGCGACAGGTCTATTTCGCATTGGAGGATGCCACCAGGACGTCGTTCGAGAATCGGGCACCCACCTTGACGACCTGGGACCTGTTCCGAAGCGGCTTCCTGCAAACATTTACAAGCATCGTGCGAAAAGAGCGAGCCCAAGTTCTACTGGAGACCAGAGGGCCGCTGCCGAATGAAACGATCGCGATCTTCACTGAGGAAATCAGCCGTCTGTTAAGCCATGCCGACCCGGAAATGTACGAGAAGAAGAAATTCCGCCTACTGATGCGTGGTTTAAAGGAGGAATTTTCGCCGGAATGATAAGAAGCCACCGAAGACCATCGACGAGTTTCTTCGTGAGGCGACGAGCATCGAGAAGACAGTGGAATTGCGGAACCGGCAATTCGACCTCCACACCAAGCCAACAAGCTACGCCGGAATTCAATCAATGGCCACCGACGACCTGCACGAGACCATCAGGGCAGTCGTACGAGAGGAGCTTAAAAGAATCTTCATTTCGTCGCAACCTCAAGTGGCCTCAATCACTGAAATTGTCAAAGAAGAAGTCGAGCGATCTCTCGAAGGTTCCCGAGGTACAACCACAATCATCGCAGCCCCAACCAGAAGCGATGACCTATGCCGCCGTCGCCCGCCGTCAGTGTCCCCCTCCACGACCGTGCCAGGGTAACGCCGCCATTCCGTCGACCACCACCGCCGCCGCCAGCACGCCCACCCGTCGCCCAGCGCAGCTACCCGAGGAAGACAGACGTTTGGCGCGCTCCTGACCACCGCCCGCTCTGCTACCACCGCGGAGAAGCCGGTCACGTCTACCGACGATGCCCATACCGGGAGATGCGACTGCGAGGTTTCGCCGTGAGCGCTCCGCGCCCGCAGCAAGGCGAACGCCCTCCCGATATCGCAGACTACTTCACCGCCACTCAGTGAGCTCTCGATGACCGTCGCGTTCGCGATCACCAGGCCGCTACCTGTCGCCGCAGCGCCGACCATACACTGGCTCAGCCCGGGGCCGGTCAGCGATCCCGTATCCGGAAAACTAAAAGCAGCAACCGATGGAGGTGCGGTTGCTGTTCGTCGAACTAACGAAGATCCTCCACCGCCGCCGAAGACACCGAAGAAACTACCTCGATGCCATAACGACATGCCGCCGTCCCGGCGAAGTCTGGAAGCAAAGCCTACGACGACGAAAGAGGACCTGACGACGCGACGTTCCAGCTTCAGTTCAACACGACGCAGCCGTGATCCGACGCTGACGCCTAACTGCAACGCCAGGCAAAGAACCACCGACCTCGACGTGCTTCTCGACGGCCACACAGTTACCACCTTAGTGGACACAGGGGCCGATTACTCTGTAATGAGTGGACACATCGCCGCCCTGTTGAAGAAAGTTAAAAGTGCATGGGAAGGCCTTCAAATTAGAACGGCTGGAGGACATCTCATCACGCCGACTGGAATCTCCACGGCAAGAATAACCATTTATGACAGGACTTACCCTGCCACCTTCGTTATCCTCCAACAGTGTTCACGAGCCGTCACTCTCGGTATGGACTTCCTGAACCAACACGGCGCAATCATCGATCTGAAGTCGAAGTCAATAACACTGTCGGAAGATAAAGCGATACTACCGGAGAGCCCTCGTAGTCACCACGCCTTGAGCGTGCTCGAAGATCAAGTGAGCATCCCGCCTCGCTTCAGCATTGTTATTTCGGTCGGCACCGAAACACCCACTAACGTAGAAGTCGTCATCGAAGGCGACCAACGTCTACTGCTAGACCGTGAAATTAGCGTCGCAAGAGGGATCGCTCGAGTGCATGGAGGGAAAAATGAAGTGTTGCTGGCAAACTTCAGGCAGGAGTTTAAGCACATCAACAAGGGCACGACGATCACGTACATCGAGGCAATTCTAGAAACCAGTAATGCGTTTGTCCTCTCGGATTCTGCCGCATCTTCCCCGACGACGATGGTTCCCGAAACAGACTACGATATTAATCCAAGTCTCCCCGTGATTAAGCAACAGCAGCTCAGAAGTCTGCTCCGACGATACAAAGGCTGCTTTTCGACGTCATTTAGGATTCGACAAACACCAGTCGCCAAGCATCGCATAATCACCGAGGAGTGCGCTAGAACACTCCGCCAGAGCACTTACCGAATTTCGCCGCGAGAACGTGCAGCTATAAGAGAACAAGTCGACGAAATGCTGCGCAACGACATCATCCAGCCGTCGAAAAGCCCGTGGGCATCCCCTATTGTCCTGGTAAAGAAAAAGGACGGAGCCCTACGTTTTCGATTACGTCGGCTAAACTAGATCACGAAGAAGGACGTATAACCCCTCCCACGAATAGACGACGCATTGGATCGGCTCTGCAACGCTAAATACTTCTCGTCGACGGACCTCAAGTCTGGCTATTGACAAATATAAGTCGATGAAAGAGATCGCGAAAAGACTGCCTTCATCACCCCAGATGGCCTCTACGAGTTCAAGGTTATGCCATTCGGACTGTGCCCGGTGCCTGCAACGTTCCAGCGCGTCGTGGGCACGGTGTTAGCAGTATTGAAGTGGCAAAGCTGTCTCGATAACTTGAATGACGTCGTCGTCTTCGCCGGAAATTTCGACGATCACCTCAAGCGGCTTGCGACAGTACTAGAGGCCATCAAGTCGTCAGGGCTTACACTGAAGCCGGAAAAATGCCGCTTCCCTTACGATGAGCTTCTGTTCCTAGGCCACGTAATCAGCAAATCTGGTGTCCGTCCAGACCCGCAAAATACAACTGCAATCGCACAGTTCCCGCAACCAATCAACAAGAAGGCAGTGCGTAGATTCTTTGGCATGTGTGCCTACTAGAGACGCTTTGTCAAGGACTTTTCACGCATCGCCGAGCCATTGACACATCTAACTAAATGTGGTGTTGAGTTCAAGTTGGAAGCGCCGCAGGCCGACGCATTTGAAGAACTCAAATGACGCATGCAGTCACCGCCGGTACTTGCGCACTTCGACGACTACGCCGATACAAAAATCCATACTGACGCCAGTAGCCTAGGCCTCGGTGCCGTTCCCATCCAGAGGAGGAACGGAGTCCAACAGGTGATAGCTTACGCTAGCCGGTCGCTGTCAAAAGTGGAAGGCAACTATTCTACGACCGAAAAGGAATGCCTCGCCATCGTTGGGGCTACAGCTAAATTTTGCCCTTATCTTTATGGCAGGCAATTCAAAGTCGCCAGTGACCATCACACATTGTGTTGGCTAGCGAATATAAAGGATCCTTAGGACGACTCGCGCGGTGGAGCCTCAGACTACAACAATACGACATCACTGTAACCTACAAGTCCGGATGAAAACACTCCGATGCCGATTGCCTGTCACGCGCCCCCATTGACCCGCCTCCGCAAGACGACGAGAATGACGATGCCTTCTTTGGTATGATAACCGCGGAATACTTCGCTCAACAGCAACGGGCAGACCCGGAGCTAAAATGCCTCGTCGAATATTTGGAAGGGCACACCGACGTTGGCAGCGGTGGCGTAGAGGTAGAACACCCGCCTCGCGTGCAAGAGGTGCGTGGTTCGAATCCCTGTGCCGGCAATTTTCCACCAGATTTTAAAAAAAAATCCGCGTGTTGAAAAAATTGCACAAACAGGCCTGGAGTGTGGCCTGACCCCGGTGACCAGAACCGGTAATGCACTCCCTCACCAGAGCAGGATTGGCCACCCTGGTGCAGTACTTGGCCACAACCTCCTATATGAACACAACAATCAAACCCCGGCCCTCAGTCCCCAGCAGCTGCGCAGCAACTGACCACGGCGGCGGTCAGACCTGCGACGCAGCAGAGGGTGCTAAGAATCACTGGCTCCGGACAGGCCGCCATTGGAATATGAACCTGGCAACGTTTAACGCTAGAACGTTATCTAGTGAAGCGAGTCTAGCAGTGCTATTGGAGGAATTAGAGGGCAGTAAATGGGATATAATAGGGCTCAGTGAAGTTAGGAGGCCAAAAGAAGCAGATACAGTGCTAAAAAGCGGGCACGTCCTGTGCTACCGGGGCTTAGCGGAGAGAAGGGAACTAGGAGTCGGATTCCTGATTAATAAGAATATAGCTGGTAACATACAGCAATTCTATAGCATTACCGAGAGGGTGGCAGGTCTTGTTGTGAAACTTAATAAGAGGTACAAAATGAAGATTGTACAGGTCTACGCCCCTACATACAGTCATGATGACCAGGAAGTCGAAAGCTTCTATGAAGACGTGGAATCGGCGATGGGTAGAGTGAAAACCAAATACACTATACTAATGGGCGACTTTATTGCCAAGGTAGGCGAGAAGCAGGCTGGAGACAAAGCAGTGGGGGAATATGGCATAGGCACTGGGAATAACAGGAGAGAGTTATTAGTAGAGTTTGCTGAACAGAATAATATGAGGATAATGAATACCTTCTTCCGCAAGCGGGATAGCCGAAAGTGGACGTGGAGGAGCCCGAACGGCGAGACTAGAAATGAAATCGACTTCATACTCTGCGCTAACCCTGGCATCATACAAGATGTGGACGTGCTCGGCAAGGTGCGCTGCAGTGATCACAGGATGGTAAGAACTCGAATTAGCCTAGACCTGAGAAGGGAACGGAAGAAACTGGTACATAAGAAGCCGATCAATGAGTTAGCGGTAAGAGGGAAAATAGAGGAATTCCAGATCAAGCTACAGAACAGGTACTCGGCTTTAACTCAGGAAGAGGAAGTTAGTGTTGAAGCAATGAACGACAATCTTGTGGGCATCATTAAGGAGTGTGCAATGGAAGTCGGTGGCAACTCCATTAGGCAGGATACCAGTAAACTATCACAGGAGACGAAAGATCTGATCAAGAAACGCCAATGTATGAAAGCCTCTAACCCTACATCTAGAATAGAACTGGCAGAACTTTCGAAGTTAATCAACAAGCGTAAGACAGCTGACATCAGGAAGTATAATATGGATAAAATTGAACATGCTCTCAGGAACGGAGGAAGCCTAAAAACAGTGAAGAAGAAACTAGGAATTGGCAACAATCAGATGTAAGCGTTAAGAGACAAAGCCGCCAATATCATAACTAATATGGATGAGATAGTTCAAGTGGCTGAGGAGTTCTATAGAGATTTATACAGTACCAGTGGCACCCACGACGATAATGGAAGAGAAAATAGTCTAGAGGAATTCGAAATCCCAAAGGTAACGCCGGAAGAAGTAAAGAAAGCCTTAGGAGATTTGCAAAGGGGGAAGGCAGCTGGGGAGGATCAGGTAACAGCAGATTTGTTGAAGGATGGTGGGCAGATTGTTCTAGAGAAACTGGCCACCCTGTATACGCAATGCCTCATTACTTCGAGCGTACCGGAATCTTGGAAGAACGCTAACATTATCCTAATCCATAAGAAAGGGGACGCCGAAGACTTGACAAATTATAGACCGATCAGCTTACTGTCCCTTGCCTACAAACTATTCACTAAGGTAATCGCAAATAGAATCAGGAACACCTTAGACTTCTGTCAAGCAAAGGACCAGGCAGGATTCCGTAAAGGCTACTCAACAATAGATCATATTCACACTATCAATCAGGTGATAGAGAAATGTGCGGAATATAACCAACCCTTATATATCGCTTTCATTGATTACGAGAAAGCGTTTGATTCTGTCGAAACCTCAGCAGTCATGGAGGCATTACGGAATCAGGGTGTAGACGAGCCGTATGTAAAAATACTGAAAAAGATCTATAGCGGCTCCACAGCCACCATAGTCCTCCATAAAGAAAGCAACAAAATCCCAATAAAGAAAGGCGTCAGACAGGGAGATACGATCTCTCCAATGCTATTCACCGCGTGTTCACAGGAGGTATTCAGAGACCTGGATTGGGAAGAATTGGGGATAAAAGTTAATGGAGAATACCTTAGTAACTTGCGATTCGGTGATGATATTGCCTTGCTTAGTAACTCAGGGGACCAATTGCAACGCATGCTCACTGACCTGGAGAGGCAAAGCAGAAGAGTGGGTTTAAAAATTATTCTGCAGAAAACTAAAGTAATGTTTAACAGTCTCGGAAGAGAACAGCAATTTACAATAGGCAGCGAGGCACTGGAAGTAGTCAGGGAATACATCTACTTAGGGCAGGTAGTGACGGCAGACCCGGATCATGAGCCAGAAATAATCAGAAGAATAAGAATGGGCTGGGGTGCGTTTGGCAGGCATTCTCAGATCATGAACAGCAGGTTGCCATTATCCCTCAAGAGGAAAGTGTATAATAGCTGCGTCTTACCAGTACTCACCTACGGTGCAGAAACCTGGAGGCTTACGAAAAGGGTTCTACTCAAATTGAGGACGACGCAACGAGCTATGGAAAGAAGAGTGATAGGTGTAACGTTAAGGGATAAGAAAAGAGCAGATTGGGTGAGGGAACAAACGCGAGTTAAGGACATCTTAGTTGAAATCAAGAAAAAGAAATGGACATGGGCAGGACATGTAATGAGGAGGGAGGATAACCGATTATCATTAAGGGTTACGGACTGGATCCCAAGGGAAGGGAAGTGTAGCAGGGGGCGGCAGAAAGTTAGGTGGGCGGATGAGATAAAGAAGTTTGCAGGGATGGCATGGCCACAATTAGTACATGACCGGGGTTGTTGGAGAAGTATGGGAGAGGCCTTTGCCCTGTAGTGGGCGTAACCAGGTTGATGATGATGATGATGATGATGATGATGATGACCGACGTTGTCCCCAGGGCATTTAAGCGCGGGTTATCTTCCTTCACGCTTCAAAACAATCTACTCGTGAAGAAGAACTTCTTACCAGTCCGCGTCAGCTACCTTCTTGTTGTCCCGTCAGGACTTCGTCCAGAAGTATTGCACACCCTACATGACGATCCGACAGCTGGACACCTCGTATTTTCCCGGACACTTTCGAGGATACAGGAAAGGTATTATTGGCCGCGCCTGACCGCCGACGTCGCCCGTTATGTCAGAACATGCCGTGACTGTCAGCGACGCAACACACCGCCGACAAGGCCAGCGGGATTACTACAGACGATGGTATGAGTGGTGCGAGAATCTTGGATCGGGCATTGGAAACAGAGCACTTTGGCGCACGTTCCGGTCAATGGAACGCGGTCATAAGCAACCTGACCCTGCAGCGAGCGTTAGGTTAGCGATGCAGAGTTCGCCGCATCAATTTGCAGAACACGCTGCTAGAGCGTTTTTCCCGAAATACGATCAAGCGTCACCTAAAAACTGCCCCGAAATTGATGAGTGTGACACAACTTCCATATCCGATATATCCAGCCCTTTCACCATGGCCGAACTAATAGCGGCGATTGAAACTTCGAAGCAACGAACAACACCTGGTCCCGATGGTATTCCTTATGAGGTTTTCAAGAACATGGAAGGAGCAGCTCTCGACGCACTTCTTCAGGCTATTAACAAAGTATGGGAGACTGGAAACGTTCCACCTGATTGGAAGCACTCAATTGTTGTCGCGATTCCGAAACCAGGAAAGTCTCCAAATAGCCTGCAATCCTTACGCCCAATTTCACTAACTTCAACTGTCTGCAAACTCGCTGAAAAGATGCTGGCCACACGAGTTTCCTGGTGGCTTGAACGCCACGATAAATATCATCCTGCTCAAATTGGATTCCGTTCTTACTTGGGAACTGAAGACGGACTTTCTATCTTATCAGACGATGTTTTACAGGTTTCTCCACACAGTCACGCTGTGCGCACGGTAGTAGCAACAGACATAACGAAAGCTTATGACAATATAGACCATGAAATCATTATATGCAACCTCATCGACCTGGGACTTCCACCGCGGGTGATAAGATTCATCTACTCATTCCTTCAGAATCGCACATTTGCGATTAGAGTAGATGGAAGGCAAGAAGGATACTTCACATCGAACAGAGGAGTCCCACAAAGTTCGGTTCTGGCTCCTCTTCTCTTCAACGTTGCTCTAATACCTCTAGCCTGGCAACTACATCGGATTCCAGATGTGAGGTTCTTAATCTATGCAGATGACGTCACTTTGTGGTCCGTGCATAAAGATATATCTAGACAAACTCAACAGCTTCAAGAAGCCCTTGATGTGCTGAACAACTACGCTCGGAAAGCAGGATTGGACATTTCCGCCCAAAAATCAAGCTATGTTGTGGTGGCCAACAAGAAAGGACGCACAAGAATGACGCAGCACCCCTTTACATTTAGACTCGGCGCAGTAACAATCCCTGAGGCTTCTGAGGTCCGCATACTGGGTCTCGATATTCACCAATCCGGCAGTGGTGCACACTGGCTCCGTAAAACCAACAGAGTTCGACAAAAACACTTCACCTTATTCGTCGCATTGCAGCAAAAGCAGCTGGAGCTCGTACTGACGTAGCTCGACGGTTGGTGCGTGCAGTCTTCCAGCCACGAATTTTATATCAAGCACAATTTCAACGGCTGACGTTGGCACAGCTAGCACTGTTGGAGACGATTAATCGCGATGCTATGCGCACAATCACAGCACTGCCCCGCATCACTCCGATACCAGCCCTACAGGAACATGCCCAGCTCAACACAATTGCAGAGCTAATTTTGCAACGTGAAAAAGCACGTGAAATAAAAAAGCAACTTATTCCGGCTGTCGCTGCGCTGCATGCTAATTTTCACCGCGGCTCTCAGATTGACAATCAGCCCTGTGCAATGCCTCCCTGGGAATTCACCAGCATCACAACTAATAAGCCAACGAAGTTACGACGCAGCGATACAACAGGTACTATTGACGAACACAACATCGTCGATGCATCATGCGTTAACACCTGCAAAGTCTATACGGATGCTGCCATTCTCCCAGACGGCGGAAGGACATCATTCCTGAGTACAACGCATAATTTCATCAGCGGCCACCAGCGCTATTTATCTACGGAAGCCAGCGCTCTAGTAATGGAACTTCAAGCCATCCACGACGCTATGCAAGATGCGACATCTAAGCTGCCTACCATCAAGCAACTAGACATCTTCACGGATTCTTTAGCGGCTATTCAGGAACTCAAGAAGGTCGATAAGGCGATGGAAATGTGCGAGAGAATACACACTATAAATAGTAAGACAGCTACTTGCGTCAAGGTACACTGGATTCAAGGCCATTCAGCGAACCCTCACAACATTGCTGCTGACCAGCAGGCACACTGCCCTCCTAATCCTGATCCTCCACCTATTCCCCTCCCACCCCAACCCCGTAACTCGCTGCGAGCCCGTAAAAATGTTCTCCGGCAGGACACACGCGCTCTTATCCCACCGTGTGTCTGCTCCCTCCCCCTTCACCTTACTAGGGCGGAGGAAGTTGTGCTTAGGAGGCTTCGGGCCGGGGTGGCCCTTACACCGGCTGTTGTCTCAAGGTGGAACTGGTCGCATTTACCACTGGGTACTACATGTCCATACTGCTCCATTCCTGTGGTGGAATCAGATGCATACCACCTAATATGGACATGTACGGGTTTACAATCGGAACGCTCGCGTCACCTACTGCAAGCCGGCCTCCGCTACAGTGTGACAACCAGCTATGACCGCTGGATACATGATAACAGATTTCACAAAACACTGCTTCAATTCATACACAACACAGGCCTCACAGCACACATATAATACACATATACTCTCCAACAATTATGCCTTAAGGGCAAGCCTTCATCGCAATAAAAAAAAAAGATTACTACAGCCAATCGAGCCTCCTTGACGACCATTCCAGCAGATCGGGATGGACTTGCTGGGACCCTTTCCGACGTCAACAACCGGAAATAAGTGGATCGCCGTGGTGACGGACTACCTCACCCGCTTCGCTGAAACTAAAGCACTGCCGAAAGGTAGCGCAGCCGAAGTGGCGAAATTCTTTGTCGAAAACATCCTGCTGCGACATGGCGCCCCAGTAGTCCTCATCACCGAGTGAGGAACGGCCTTTACAGCGGAGCTCACCCAAGCCATTCTGAAATACAGTCAGACAAGGCACAGGAGGACAACGGCCTACCATCCGCCGACGAATGGGCTTACGGAGCGGCTGAATAAGACCGTCGCCGACATGCTAGCGATGTACGTCGACGTCGAACACAAGACCTGGGATGCCGTCCTGCCGTACGCAACATTCGCTTACAACACGGCGGTACAAGAAACAACACAGATCACGCCGTTCAAGTTGGTTTACGGCAGGAACCCGACGACGACGCTCGACGCCATGCTGCCGCACGTCACTGACGAGGAGAAGATTGACGTCGCTACCTATCTCCAGCGCGCCGAAGAAGCCCGACAGCTCGCACGCCTGCGGATCTAGAACCAGCAGAGGACTGACAGCCGACACTACAACCTCCGACGACGCTTCGTCGAGTACCAGCCCGGTGACCGTGTTTGAGTATGGACCCCGATACGCCAATGAGGACTCAGTGAGAAACTACTCCGACGCTGTTTCGGACCCTACAATGTCATCCGACGTATTGGCGCTCTGGACGTGCGAGACGGCATTTCGCATTCACAGCGGCGCCGCGCACGATCTGAAGTGGTCCACGTGGTGCGCCTTAAATCCTTTTACGGACGCTGACGAAATTCCTTATTTTTGTTGTTTTCTTTGCTACGGGTGTTTTTCTTTCGTTTGTATGTAGCATCGGGTCGATGCTTTTTAAGAGGGGGGTATTGACACGTGTACTTGTCTTTATCGGGCGACATGTTTTGCCGCCTAAGAATTGTTATAGCACAGCGCGGGCCGCCCCTGCATTTGTCCGAAGTTTCTGGAAATTTATCGATGCTTCTATCCGCAGTCTGTTGTCACCGAACCTTGGGTTATCTGATTTCATCGCTTGACGCGAATGGTGCAGAACCTTGTAGAAAGCATGCGGGTCCCGACGATTAGTCTGGAAAATTCGATGACTACTGTATAAAAGCCGACGCGCTTGACCCACTGATCAGATTTTCGACGATCCCCGAGCGTGTTCGCCGCTATCGTTGTGCTATAAGTGTAGCCTGTTTTGTGGGCACAGGTTCGCCCAATAAAAGCTAGTTTTGTCGTTCACAGTATTGCTACTGTGTTCTTTGACGTCACGACCACGTGACAATATACTAAACGTGAACTGCCGGAGTGTGGTTAACAATGTGAGAGGACTTGAGGGAATCTTGGTGGCCCATAACCCTGAAATAATTATTCTCACGGGAGCATGGTTAAATCATTCTATCAAAGATAACGAATTTGCTCCTCGCGGGTACAATGCGCACAGGAAAGTTCGAGGGAGCAAAGGTGGGGGTATGGCTTTGCTGTTCAAGGAGTGTTTTAATATTATGAGAATGCCAGATATACCAAACATTAAAAGCATATTCTGTAAAGCTTATTATAGCACAATTATGTATTGGGAGCGCTTTACCGGCCACCTAATTCCTCGCTTAATTTCTTTGCTCATTTACAAAGTTACCTGATTGCTCATATGAAGCCTGGTTATCGATTAATTCTAGGCGGAGGCTTCAATATGCCAAACATGGATTGGTCAACCTTCACACTAAACGTTTCTAATGAGAGCCTACAAGAACATTTGTTTGATATGATTTTTTCTTTTGATCTGCGGCAAGTAGTTGACAGTTTCACTAGAATATAAGGTAACTGCTGCTCCATCCTTGATCTCTTTTACTTAAGTGGATCTATTACGGGGCAAGCAAAGTGCGAAGTACTGCCTGGAACTTCCGATCACTCTGCTGTGTTGTTGACCCTTTCGGGCGTCTGTGAAGAAATCTGTTGATGTCACTTCCGTGCTCAACTTCTCGCGCGCTGATGATGCCCCTATATTGGATATGCTTTCGTTTAGTTTTGACTCATTTCAAGGCAGCAGCGCAGACATTCATACACTGTGGCATCAATTTAAAGATCTTTTAAATGATTGCATCAAACGCTTTGTCCCTTGCATGCTAAAGAAAAGGAAAGGCAAATCTCCTTCCATTTCACGAGACACATTGCAGTTAAGAAGACGAATAAAGCGCCTGAAGACAAAAAGATGTACAGCAAGAGACTTGGACGCTTTGCTTACTAAAATTTCCGAACTCTCCTCCAGGGTCAAAATGAAACTTTCTTCAGAGAAGCAAATCCACTTTCGGGAGAAACTTCCTAAATTTATTTCAACATCTCCTGAAAAGTTCTGGAGGCTAATGTCTCCCAGTAAGCAAATTAATGCTGCTTTTGTCGTAAATGGTGTTTTGAGTAATGATAGTGCAGTAATAGCAGATGCTTTTAACTTATGCTTTAGATCTGTGTTTACGCAAGGCAATGGTTCATTGCCATACTTTCATGCTTCATACCCCCCTATGTCTGACGTTACTATTGAAGAGAATGGAATACTTAACATGCTCCTTAACCTTGATATTAAGAAATCACCCGGTCCTGATGGTTTGCCAAATAAATTCTTAAAGCGTTATGCGCCATGGGTCTCTAAATATCTGAGTATGCTCTTTTCTAGATCACTATATGAAGACGAGATTCCGATCGACTGGAGTACGGCAGCAGTGAGACCTATATTCGAAAATGGTAATAAGCAGCACGTCTTGAACTATCGTCCTATTTCTTTGATTTGAACATTATGCAATCTTCTGGAGCATATAATACATAAACACCTTACTGAGTTCCTTTCAAAGAATAAAATATTATCGTGCCATCAGCATGGCTTCAGAAAGGGTTTCTCTACATGCACACAATTAGTAACTACTGTACACGATTTCGCTAAGGCAATAAATTCAGGTAAGCAGGTCGATGCAATCATCATGGACTTCGCGAGCGCCTTGACAAGGTTTCCCACAAAAAGCTACTCCACAAACTTGATGTTACTCTGGGTAATGCCAAAATATGTAATTGGCTTTCTGCACATCTTTCAAACCGATATCAATACGTTTCATTCAAAAACCATGCCTCTCGGAGGCTTCCCGTTGAGTCTGGTGTTCCACAGGGTTCGGTGCTCGGACCACTGTTGTTTATACTTTTTATTAATTATATCGTTAATGACATTCCGGTGAAAATTAGATTATATGTGGATGATTGTGTAATGTATTGAGAAATAGATAGCGTCAGTGACCAACTACGACTAAATGAAGCCTTTGAAAAAGTTGGAAAGTGGTGTAATGACTGGCGAATGGCTATCAATTTTGACAAATTCTTATTCATGAAAATTTCGCGCTAACTTAGAAATCTGCACTTCCAGTACTCAGCGTGTACTCAGGTTGCGCACATAAAATATCTTGGCATTTGGATTTCTAAAGCTCTTAGATAGAACAAACACATCAACACTGTATGCAATTCCGCCAATCAAAAGCTTTTCTTTCTCAGGAGGGCGTTGAGACTGACAAAACCTGAAGTTCGCGTTCTTGCATTTAACGCAATTGTGCTGCCACTTTTAGATTACGGATCCATAATATGGTGCCGTTTCACTAAAAAAGGTATGAATAAAGTGGAAGGTACTCACAACGTGTGGTTAGTTATATATATAACAGCTTTGGGCGCACGTCGATGACAGCCTTGCTAAGCAGAACCAATCTGCCAACTCTAACCCAAAGAAATCGCGTTCTCAGATGAAAATTTTTGTTTCAACTCAATAAGGGATACTACAGCGTAGATATTTCTGAGATTATTTCCCTTTCAACAGGCAACGGCATGCACTCACAGTTACCCCCTTCACTAGCCGCAAAAATTACTTTAAATACTCATTTTTTCTAGCCATCCCTGAATTTGTTTATGTCGCATATTGTGTATTTTTTATTTTTCGCTCTGTTATATTTGCACTTGCAGTGGATGTGTTGATTCAGTTGTACTCGAAGCGTATCTTTTATTTCATGATATCTGCATTGTCTTTTTACTAGTACATGTAATTTTTCTTTTGATATTCCTGCTAATCATGTCATAATGATGTATCCCCATCCTGCAAAAATCCCGTAATGGGATTGCAGTATCTTTAAATAAATAAATAAATAAATAAATAAAAGAACGGGGCGATGGGTTGCTCCACTAAGCTCTTGCTATTTTACAGCCTAATGTCCTACCTAGGTTTAAAAAAGGACAAAGAAACAAAAAAAGCAAAATGCACTCCCACAACCAAATTTTCTGACCCCCTATTGTGAACTCTACTTTTGCACGTCTCCGTTTTTTCTCGTTTCCCTACTTTTCTTCCACCAATCTTCAAATGGCCTCTTACTAATCTCTGTTGTGGACATGATTACTTTTCCCCTGCATTCGCTGAACCCAAGGGCTTCAAAGAGGCCAGTGGTGCCTAAATGAACCACTGAGCAGACGTCTTCACATTCTAACAAATATGCTCCATCGTTTCCCAAGCTTTACCGCAGCAAGTACTTGCTTCTTCTTCCTTCTTATATCTTGTTTTATAGGTGCGTGTTCTAAAGCTTCCTGATGTCGCTTCGAAAAGTAATTAGCTTCCCTTTGAGTTATCATAAGTTGTCTCTTTCAAGATGTCATGTTTTCCTCTTAAGCCGTTACTCATGGCAGGTTTATTTTTCATTGCCGCCAACCATGAGAATATTTCTCCCTCTCTGGCTTTCTGCTTGACATTCTTTGTTGCTGTGTTGCCACCCTACAGGCCGCATACTTGCTGGTAGGCTTCCGAGTTCTTTTCCTCCACTGTGGATCAATATTTTTTTCCTGTACAGATGCCTCAACCCTCTCCCAGCGCATTTACTTTCTTCCATATCCCTCAGTCGTGCTTCATACTCAACAATACTGCGAGCTTCCGTCACTTCAAAACTAGTCCAGCCCATATCACCCTGCGCAGCTTCATTTGTAGTCTTCCCGTGAGCGCCCACTGCGAGGTGACGCACTGAGCTTTGGTTCCCATCGAGTCCTGATTGCACCCCTGATTTAAAGCAAACAACCGCATTTTCAAAATGAGTCTTGGAACATTTACACCTTTCCACATACCCCGGAGCGTCTCGTATCCATTGTGCCCCCATAGCACTCTGTGCTTCATTATGGCTGCATTTGTCTTCCCCTTCACTGTTATTGTTTTTTCCTGTGTTTCCATATATATATCGCCTTCTTTTATCCATATACCAAGGTGTTAATATTCTCTTACCCGAGGTATTTTTTGGCCCTGTGTCTCCACTGTCTGCTCACTGTTTTCATTGAGTACCATAACACCTGATTTTCTAACACTAAATTTCAAACCTAATTTCTTGCGTTCCTGTCCACAGATATTAGCCAGACGTTCAAAATCACTTTGCTTTGCATCAGACATTGGAAGGAGCTCCCGTGTCATGTTGCATGTGTTATCGATCATGATACATTTGTTAGCAACTTATAGGGCATATTCTTGTGATTATTATTGCTTTTGTATTTATTTCGTCTCTGCTTCGTGTGGTTTTTGATTCAGTGCCATCGGGACATGTATATGATATTTCTTTGTTGTATACTTATGACTCAAATACCCTCTTCGCTTCAGTGTATAGTGTAGATGTAGAGCCACCTACACGTTAATGGCGCATACCCACTCTGCGGGCTGACCAAGAACCGGGTAGTCCCACGAAACAACAGGAAATACAACTTTTTCTCTGGGGACACGAACCCAGCAGCTTATGCAGAGCACTACCGAGGAAGAGAAAACGTTAACCTGGACAGACCCATCACGCGAGAAGAGGTCTACGCAGCGATTCGAAACACAACCAGAAACACGGCTGCGGGTGCAGACAAGATAAATAACGCACTCATCCGCAACCTCAGTGAAGAGTTAGTCGCAGAATTAACCGACTTTCTCAACAAACACTGGGAAGCTGAGACCGTTCCCGAGGAGTGGAAGCATGCGGAGATAGTGATGATTCCTAAACCGGGCAAGAAACTGCAAATTGAGAACCTCAGACCGATCTCGCTCACATCGTGCCTGGGAAAACTGTACGAACGAGTGGTGACACTGAGACTACAACAGTACATGGAGGACAACGAACTGTATCCCCACAGCATGTTTGGATTCAGAGCAAAATTATCGACCCAAGACGTACTGCTTCAAATCAAAGAAGAAGTACTCGGGAACGTCCCCAGGAGCGGGGAGAATATAATAATGGCATTGGATATCAAGGGGGCTTTTGACAATGTAAGCCACGAAGCTATCCTCACGGGCATGAACGACCTGAACTGCGGGAGGAGAGTCTACGGATACGTCAAAGCCTTCCTTTCAAACAGAACGGCAACGATTGGCCTCGGAGGGCTCCGATCGGAGAAGTTCCTTACTCCAAAAAGAGGGACGCCTCAAGGGTCGGCAATCTCCCCCACGCTTTTCAGCATAGCAATGATTGACTTGGCAAAACAGTTAAAAGAAATCGACGGCATACACCACACCATGTATGCCGACGACATCACCATCTGGGTTAACACAGGCTCGCTCAGACAGAAAGAAGAGAAGTTACAAGAGGCAGCCACCTGCGTAGAGGACTACGTCAGAGCAAGAGGCCTAGCCTGCTCCACTGAGAAGTCCGAGCTCCTGAGAGTTTGGAGAGGAAAGCAAAACCGCACAGTCCCCACCAGCACCGAGTTAAAGCTCAACGTCTACCTCGAGGGGAAGCCGATACCGGAAAAGACGCTCATCAGAATCCTGGGGATGTGGATACAGTCAAACCAACGCTGCACCCACACCCTCGCCCTACTCAAGGCATCCACCCTACAAGTGGCCCGCATGATCACGCGCATCTCACACGGACGCCATGGTATGCGAGAGGAGGACACACTCAAGATGGTCAGAAGCTTGGTCTTCAGCCGAGTGGCATACAGCCTTCCATTCTACAATCCCATCAAGATTGAGGTACAACAGGCGGACGCGATTCTACGCAAAGCCTACAAAACCGCACTCCACCTTCCCCACAACACCTCAACCGAAAAGCTCCTAGCCTTAGGACTACACAACACCTTCGACGAATTGAAAGAGGCGCAACTAGCCTCCCAACGACGCAGACTACAGCAGACCCCATCTGGCAGGGAGCTCCTGAAGAAACTAGGCTGCGCCGATCAACTTCAAGAGATACAGAGGACCGAAACAATTCCGGACGAGTATCGCAACACACTAAAAGTAGCGCCCATACTCCGGAACATGGATCCCAACTCCACGAAGAACGCAGAGAAGCGAGGGCTGAATACCTACAAAAGACACTAGCACCCCAAGAAACGACGGTATACGTGGACGCAGCCACATACGCCAGAGCAGCTGGGCAGAGCAACTGCAACGCGGTAGCAACGGTGATTGATTCGAACCTACGCGCGATCACCAGCGCATCACTACAAGGCTGTACGATAGTCGAGGCTGAAGAAGCGGCCGTCGCTCTAGCGGCAGCGGAGGGATATCGGTCTAAACGGTCTCTAACAATCATTACAGACTCGCAAACAGCGTGCCGCAACTACCTACGCGGCAGAATATGGCACGGAGCGCTCCGCATACTCCGCTCCGGAGACCACATAACAGCACGACAAACAAAAGAAGAACGAATTAGGCATACGATAGTATGGGCACCGGGACACACAGGAGTGGCAGGGAACCAAGAGGCGGACAGGATAGCTCGAGGGTATACTTATTACCGAGCATCCAACGTAGGCGACCTCGAGGAGACCGAACCTGTACCCCAAGACTGTTCGGCGATACTAGATTACTACAAGGGCTGCAGAAAGCGGTATCCACCACCGCACAACTCCCTTAGCAGAGAGGACTCTGTCGCGTGGAGGCAGCTACAAACGGGCTCGTACCCGAACCTAAACGTACTCAGCAAAATTTATCCCACACAATACAATGACAAATGCCCCTGGTGCCACGAAACACCCACGCTGTACCACATAACGTGGGCATGCCAGAAGATAGACGTGGTACCCGTTATACCAAACCCGAGTGCGGAGCAACGGGAGGAAGTGCTCTCCAGCGATCACCAGGTCGACCAAGAAGGTCTGATTCGGCGAGCACAACTGGCAGCAGCATCCAGCGGAGCCCTGGACTAAGGGCAACCGACCGTTGTGCTAGAAGATGGACGATTCCATCTGAAGACCGCAGAAGACCAGAGAATCTAGAGCTAATAATGTTTTTCACTCACTCACTTTCACTCTGAGAACTACAGTGCCTTGCTTTACAATATTTAAATATCTTGATCCCCACTACACTGTTTTACCGCATCTGTGCCCTGTATGAGAGTTTATGTTGCTACATCTGTGTCCTTGTGCATGCATCGCCAATTTTATTGTTAACTACGATGCTTACTAGATTTATTTGATTTATTTATTTGCACTTTGTATGGCGAAAGCCTTATATGCCCCAGGAAGCGAAAAATACGGCGTCCGTCCGGCGTCCGGCATTAACATCCAATGGTTCTGTTGGGAGCTCGTTTAGCTGAGGCAAGTAATACACGTTTTGACAGGTTGAGAACAAAGAGTCAACTGGCTTTATTCCACAGTAAAACAGGCTGCATTATGCAAAAGAGCTGAGGCATGCAGACAGAACACGAGGGAAGTGGACAACACGAACGCCGACTATCAACTGAATGGAACATTGAGGAGGAGAGAAGAAAGAAGATACAAAACTCATCTTCGCAAGCTCTGGAATGGTATCACCACGTGTCAGTCGGGTACACCTACCGATCTATGTGAGAGATAGGTAAGGCACTTAATCTCTTCCTTATGTAAAGTAATCGAAGGCTGACTCATGCACGCACTTCCACCATTATAGATATGCCATGCCCCTACCATAAGACACATATCTTCATTCTTGTGCCTTTAGAATATCGCGCATCCATCTAACTCTGGCGTGCAGTTACAATCTTGGCAATGTAGGGAAAGATTAGAAGGCGATCCACCGGTTAACGACCTTTTTGTTCCATTAGCCTCTGATTGATACATAGGCTTGCCGAGTGGCAGCGGTGGTGCTGCTGTCGGGCAGCCACCTCACGTCTCAAGAAAGAGCAGGGGGTAATGACCCCCACGTAGAGCTAAGGCCAAGTAATTTAATTTCACAGAAGCACTGGAAAATCACAGCGACAGGCGGTCGATACAAGGGCTCCCGCCCTACAATTCTGGAAGCTTGGGTGGTAATGGTGAAAATAATGAAGCGTTAAGGTTCAAGATAGGTGCGTTTCACGCGGTCGCACGACACTCTTTCTTCTTTGCCAAGCACGTCAATCTTCAACGCTTTCTCTCAACGACAAACCACACGAAAGGGGCCTTCATAGGAAGGAGTCAACTGTTGTTTCCTATAGTCGCGCCGAAGGAAGAGGTGCGTGGTTGTTGACATTCTCGGAAAACTAAGCACAGGCTGCCCGCGAGCGATACGTGGGGGTTTAGGTCGAACCTGGTCGAGCGATGATGTAGCCTCTCTAAGTGCTGCGCCTCCACTGGTGGAGTGCCTTGCTTGGTGCCGAGAATCTGGCCTGGACTGGAACGCGCATTGCTGATCTGTATATCATCTCGGCAGCCCTGACTCCGCGGTCATCTTGATTGTTGTTCCCAGCGCCAGCACCACTAGGGGTAGCCTTTGCGCCCAGTGCTGTCTGTCGAGTGTGGCGGTCAACGACGCCTTCATTTGTCGGTGGAGACGGTTGACCATACCGTTCTTCTGTGGGGGGTAAGCCGTGGTGGGACAGAAAAAATGGCTGTGGCTTAGCTAAGGTTAAGCCCAGGATGCGAAGCATACTAGCCTTTATTTTAACGCGACAGCGTTAAGGAGCTCGTGTCGCAGAAAAGCCGGTGTCGTCGGCGTCGGCTCAGGCGTGCGGCACTTGCTCAGGCGCACATTTCGTTGCCGCGCCGAACGCTGCATTGCTCGACGCTCACCGCGTCCGATGCGGGGCGCGTAGTCGCTGCGCCGTAGCAAAGCCACCTAGAAACAGTCTCTGTAGCACGCCGCAACCTTCGCTTCTCATTCCAACGAGCAGCTCTATCTCCAGGAGGCATCTCACCTCGTGAGTGTCTAAGAGAGGCAAACACAGCAGCTTATATACGGCCGCGACGCCGCGAGCGACGGCGCGAGTTGGAGCCCCGTTTCTCATCTGTCGTGACGTCACGGTGTCACGTGGTCAGCCTTGAAGTCGACGCCGCGAGCGACGGCGCGAGTTGGAGCCCCGTTTCTCCTCTGTCGTGACGTCACGGCGTCACGTGGTATTGAAGGCGACACCACCGCGCCTGAGGAGCTGGGTTGAGCTCTAGTAATATGCTTCGCATAAAACAGCGAGCTCTGGAATTATCGGCCTCGGAGAGTAGATATTCGCAAACGTCAACATAGCCCACATAGCAAAAAATTCTTCCACCACTGACACGTCGCCTCAGGCCACCTTCAGCACCGGTCCACACACGTCAGAGGGTAACTGAAACCTTGGCAGCGCCGAAGAGGCCCCGTTAAGTCTAAACGCTCGTGATCGAAACGGCTCTCTGGTGGACGAAACGGCTGCACCGATGAACGCGTCTGCTTGGTCACTTGCACAGCTTGACAGACCTCTTCGTCTGCCCAGAAGAAGAGGTCTGTGATAAGCCTCTGTGTCGCTCTGATTCCGGGATAGTTAGCTCATGCAATAAATCAAATATTTACTGCCGCAACTGATAGGACACGTACGGATGAGGAGCTTCCTGCGATGTGTCGCACGTGATGAATGTTGTAGTGTGCGTAAGGGATACCCCCCCCCCCCCCCCCCCCGCACGCTCTAGCGACGAACCTTTTTCCCGCGATTGGCGCAGCTCGGGGTCGTTTTGCTAGTCGGGGGCTAGAGCTTGGAAATCGATAGAGCCAGCATGCTAAGCGCCGATACGCGACAGTGCGTCGGCTGCCTCATTTTCGGTCCCAGATATGTGGTGGATGTCCCTAGAAAATTCGCAAATAAAGGAATGTTGCCCAAGTTCACTTTCTGAGTGCGAGGAATTGTTGGTCTTGAAAACGAGAGTTAGCGGCTTGTGCTCGGTCAGAATGTAAAAGCTATAGCCTTCAAGAAAAAAACGGAAATGCTCCACAGTGCAATAGGCGGCCAATATATTCCTCGCGAAGGTGCTGTAGAAAGCTTCTATGGGTTGGAGGTGCCTTGACGAGAAACCCAGTGGCATGCAGTCTGTGCCATTGCGCAGCTGTAGTACTCAAACCACTGGCGTGGTCAACGCGTCTACCATAAGGTGATTTGGGGCTGGGGAAACGTTTCAATCCGCAACACTGCAGTAGCCGATCGCGTTTTAGCTTCCTGGAAGGAGTGTTCCTGCATCGAGGACCACTGTAAAGTAGGTTTTCTTTTAGTCACGACAGGAAAGAGGGGGCTGATAATCGGCTAATGAATTTGCGCACAGCATGGTATGAAGCGACTGTGAAAATATGAGTGCCAGAAACTCACGCAACTTTCGGAAGGAGGTTGGAGAGGGAAAGTCCTGAATTGACCGCACCCGTGATTCCAGGGACTTGATGCCTTGTGGTGAAATGGGATGGCCGAGAAAATCCAAGGCTTCAACCCCTAAAATTCATTTCTCGGGCTTTTGACCAGGCAGTGTTCATCCAGTCGCTCAAATAGAAGGCGAAGGTGCTCTTTGAGCTCTTCGTCTGCGCGTCTTGCAACGAGAATGTCGTTGAGGTCGACGAAAATGAACGGGAGTCTGTGCGTAACCTCGTTCATGAACCTTTGAAAAGCTTGCGCCGCATTCTTGAAACTGTAAGGCATGCGGACAAGCTCAAATAGACCAAATGGAGCAGTCATTGCTATCTTCGGAATGTCGCTGTGCTCGACAGGAATTAGGTGGCATGTGCTTGTTAAATAGACATTGCTGTATATTTTTATTCCTGGAGACGAGTGCCGAAGTCATGCATGTGAGGAAGGGGATATTGATACGGAGTAGTGATGGCCTTCAAAGCTCGGTAATCACCACCCACAAGGCCGCTAGTCACCACTTTCCTACTTTGGAACCAGATGGATAGGTAAAGACCAATTCTTGGAGGAAGGACAAATAACGCCGAGCAGAAGCACGTGTTCGAACTCACGGCGGGCAACTTACAACCTCCATCCAGCGAGCTTACGTGGCCGCGCGGTGACAGGTGGGCTGGTGGTCGTGATGTGATGCGCCACCTTGTGTTTCACGGACAGCGCATCGTTTCGGGGCTTCGTGGGTGGCGGATGCTCAGCAAGTGCCTTTTCCTACATTGAGACTGACCGAAACGTACGGATGCCAGATTACAAAGACGGCGCCGAATAAAACACACGAAGGAAGGGGACACGAGACAGCACGTAGGCGCTGCTGTCTCGAGGTGAGGTTAGACTGGAGGCCGAGTACATCGAGGGAGGTGATGGTATTGTTTAGCCCGGTGTTTATCGTTATTGAGCGGAGCCCATACATCGCGATGTCAGCGTTCACCGCGTGTAGCGTGGGCGTGGACTTTGCGCGTTGGCAATCTGCGGCAGTGGCCGGAACGATAGACAGCTCGGCTTCGATGTCGACGAGAAGGCGGGTGCCGGTGATGCGGCCGACTACGAAGAATGGGCGGCGTCCGCGAGGGCACATGTCGCACGCCGCCGTTAGTGACTGGCCGGTGCGTTTCCCGTCCATGAACAGGGCTGGGTCCCGCGACTTGCTTGTTCGCGAAAGTGACAGTGGTGCCAAGTAGAACTGGCACGGCGAGTCTTTATGTGCGCTGCGAGACTGTGAAGGCGGATGGTTGCGCCGAAGTTGGTCGCCAATGTGAGCACTCATCATCAGCTTCTCTATTGCAATGGTAAGATGGTAGACTGTTTCCTCCAGGCGCGAGAATCAGTCTACTGGCTTTGAGACTCTCGCAGTGGTCATAGGTAGCTGTGACGCAGACGTGCACTCGCACATGTGGTCAGCGAGTGCAGCTAGCCGACCGAGACTCGTCTCGTCGGAACCCACCAGCATCATGCGCGTTGACTGTGGAAGGCGCTGGGAAACGAGGAGTGGCTCTCATTAGCGGAGTGGCCACACAGCAGCTGACGTAATCGGTGCAGGAGTTGTGAAGCTCGTTGGTCATCGAGTTCCTCAGAGAGGAGCTGTTGAAGCTGACTCTGTTGCGATGGCTCGAGGCACTGCAGTACCATGCATTTTAGGTTGTCGTATGCTGTGGCCGAAGGCGTAGGTGGTATCAAATTGTCTGTGGCATCATAGATGCCGAAGGGCAGTGCGGCGAGGACGAGGAGGTACCTAGCTGTATGTGAAGTGATCCAGCGGAGTTGAAAACGGGTCTCTACTTGTATAAATCAAACTCGAGGATTCTTCTGCCAAAAGCTGGGAATTTGAAGCTCTGCTGGCGATGACAGAAAACGGGATCATGGCGTCTTCTCTGCCAGCAGGAGAAGGAGCAGTTTCGTCGATTGCAGGGCTCGAAGAAAATGTAAATGTCCTGTGTCACCACTTCTCGGGAGCTCGGTTTAGCGAAGGCAAGTAGTACACGTTTTGACAGGTTGCCAACAAAGAGTACACTGCTTTATTCTACCGTAAAACAGGTTTGCCTAGTGGCAGTGGTGGTGCTCCCGTCGCGCAGCCACCCCACGTGAGAAAATAGAACAGGGGGCAATGACCCCCACGTGGAGGTCAGGTGCGGTAACGGAATCTCATGGAAGTGGGGAACAAATCAGTGACAGACGGTCACTACAGTACCAAAACTCTCTTGACCAAGTGAATTAGATGAATGCGCGATATTCTACCGGCATAAGATTGAAGATACGCGTCTTATGGTAGAGGCATGGCATATCTATAATGGTGGAAGTGCGTGCGTGAGTCAGCCTTCGATTACATTACATAAGGAAGAGATTAAGTGCCTTAACAGTTATCTCTCACGTAGACCGGCACACGTACCCGACTGACACATGGCGATACCATTACTGAGCTTGCGCAAGCGAGTTTTGTGTCTTCTTTCTCTTTTTTCGCCTCAGTGCTCCCTTCAGTTGATAGTCGGCGTTCGTGTTGTCCACTCCTCTACTCTTGTATCTTGTCTGCACGCCTCACCTCTCTTTTTTTGCATAATCAACTAAATTGATTAGCAATTGTTACCTTGTCATTGCGGGATCTTTGGAAATGATTGCGCAGATATGGCTGCCCGAGCCTCACATGAAGAAAACCCCTGCGTTCCGATTGTTTCACTAAAAAGTGTGGGTCAGACTGTTTTGAAAGTCCACGTCTCACGTCACAGCGGTCGGGTCAGTCTTTGAATACACTTTTCTTGCTTATACAAGAACTCTTCGCAGCTGCATACCAACCTGAGCAACTGGTGCATGAAAAGCAGCAAAGCTGTATAAGCGAGCTGTCGCACCCCTCGAAAGTACAATGGGTGTGCTCTCAGGCTCGCTATCTCGACTGCGCTTCAAAGCGGATCACGGGCTCCTGCATGTTTTTCCTAGTATTCATGTTTGATATCGACCACGCTGCCGCACGCGACCACACAAAAATCAGCGGAACTCCCTATTACAGCTTCTCTGTAACATAGGCTTTACCATCAAGTAAAAGAGGCGCACGTACTGGTAACTGCAACCGAAAATATAGAAAGCATTAATAGTTTCAAGTTGTATGCAAGCAATGGTGATTTAATCCTGAATTTTGGCCTTGTATGTCAGTTATTATTCATGGAAAGCATAAGATGGCCCATTCAGCGAAAAAGCCGCCATCTGTAGCAGCTAAACTGCAACTCCCATTGGCTACGAGGTCCCGTCACGTGCGCGCCTCGACGGAACAGAGCGGGGGAACGCCTGCTTTCGAACGCCAGGTGTTGCGTGAGGAGAGGGCATCGCCGCGAAGCCACGTCACCCTCGCTTCCGGAAGCCTGTGTTATCAACGCGTTCTTTGCGTTCTAACTTAGCCTCACTAATCGGTATAAAGAAATCATTGTATGCGAAAAAGAAATGTGCTCGAGAGGGAAAACGGTGAGTTTCGTACCGACGACTCCACGCTAGGGAGCCTAGTATATTTCCCACTGGGTTAAACTATCAACTCCTAGTAGCAGGACTGTGCACTCTACTTGATTAGATCAAGCTTGGACCGAAGTTTTCATTTCCAAGCCCCGGGTCATCGCGGCGTACTCGGGAGCTTCCGTATTAGATTCTATGGCAGTAGGGCAAGGCAGCATGACGATACCGATCGATGTGCACCGGCATTTTACTATCTATGAGGCGTTGGCCAAGCATCTCAACGCACTCGCTTGCCCGCGAGGAGTTCATAACTTAATAGCGGCGTTCAAGCGGAGATTATTGCTTTCGCATTCACAACACACATGAAATGCTTAGGTCACACCGGATTTTTTTTTTTTTCACTGCGGTCAGTGATGGCAAGTGATTACTTACTATATGACCAATGCAAGTTCTGTATTGTACAAAATAGAGTAATATAACCGGAATTATATATAGACTACCACCTTAATGTACAAGATATTAACGCATTTGTGTTCATTCACTCTTTGTGGATAAGTATAATGTTGGCATTCTTCCAGTTCTCAGAGACCCTTGAAGTCGATAGGCAGTTCGCGTTGAGGGCCCCCAGTTTTTCTAGCTTTATCTCTCCTCCATCTTTGAATAAATCTCCTGTTATTCCATCTTCTCCTGGCGCATTTCGTTCATGTCCTGCAACGCCCTTGTAACTTCATCGCTAGTTATAGAACGGGTCTCTGCAACAACATACTTCAGTGAACCAAGGAAAAAGGCTGGCTTCAGGAGGGGATGCTCTACAATGGATCACATTGATGTCATTCAGCCTTACTATATAGCATTCATAGATTTCGAAAGGGCACCTGATTCAGTAGAGATACCAGCAGTCATAAAGGCATTAGGTAATCAAGGAGTACAAGACGCTGACGTAAATATCTTGGAAAATATCTACATACATTCCACAGCCACCTTAATTCTCCTCAAGCACAGTAAGAAGATACCTATAAAGAAAGGGGTCAGACAAAGAGACACAATCTCTCCAATGCTATTCACTCCATGCTTGGAAATAGTCAACATATTAAACTGGGAAGGCTTAGGAGTGAGGATCAACGGCGAATATCTAAACAACCTTCGATTTGCATATGACACTGTCCAGTTCAGCAACACCGGGGACTAGCTCCAACAACTGATTGATGACCTTAACAGAGAAAATGTAACAGTGGGTTTGAAGAAGATTAATGTGTAGGAGACAAAGACAATGATCAATAGCCTGGCAAGGGAACAAGAGCTCAAGATCACCAGTTAGCCTCTAGAGTTTGTGAAGCAGTATGTTTACCTAGGCCAATTACTCGCAGGGGACCCTCATCATTAGAAGGGAATATACAGAATAAAAATGGTTTGGAGCTCAGACGCCAGACATTATCAGATCCTGACTGGAAGCTTACCATTATCATTGAAAAGAAAGGTGTACTATCAGTGCATTCTACCGGTGCCAGCATATGGGGCAGAAACTTACACACTGACAAAGAAGCTTCAAAACAAGTTAAGAACAACCCAAGGAGTGATGGAACGAAGAATGTTAGGGGTATCGTCTAGAGACAGAAAGAGAGCGGTGTATATCAGAGAGCCAACACCTATAGCCGATATTCTAATTGACATTAAGAGAAAAACAATGGAGCTGGAGAGGCCATGTAATGCGTACATTAGATAAACGGTGGACCATAAAGGTTGCAGGATGGGTGCAAAGAGAAGGGAAGCGCAGTCGAGGACGGAAGAAGACTGGGGGGGCTATGAAATTAGGCTATTCGCGGGCGCTAGTTGGAATCGGTTGGTCAGGACAGGGGTAATTAGAGATCGCACGGAGAGGCCTTCGTCCTGCAGCGGAGATAACGTAGGCTGATGGTGATGGTGGTGGCATGTTCTACATTTATACCGTACACATTGCATAAGCGGGTCTACCCCACTTTATCTTGCACAGAATGCCTGATTCTGGAATATATGCTAATGAAAACAAACCAGTTTTCAACTGCACAAGAATGTTTTGTAGAAATACAACCGCCACTCAAGCAGCACACGTTTCTTCATAAACGGGTATTCGTGGCGGGCCCATTGCCCATCTCATAACACCAAACTAGCAACCCAACAGAAGTGAAAAACGTAGGAGGCGGAAAATAAAGGCACCGTGAAACAGTCAATTGAAACAAGCGCACGTGAAGCTTGTTTTGCGACTTCAAGGGAACACTAACAATAGCAATACAATAGCCACACTAACAATAGTTGCGTGATCTTGTCTACAAAAATGTAATATATTTCGGGTGATTATGTTGAATGGATAGTTCTATTAGCACAGTATTGGGTGATAGTGTGCCTGATAATGTGTCATTACTAAGCTCTTTATCAGTCATCTCACAGACATCGCCCTGATTATATAAAAAAAAACTTATTTGAAAACACGTGTACTATCATGTGATACAAAATGAACAATTCCTTAGCTCCTCCCATCAGTCATTCCAGCTTTAAATTTCACTCATACAAACACCTTACAATTAAGTAATCTAGACACTAAAGTCATCTGCGCGGGTATTGAGCCTATACTGCTGAAACATGACAGAGCCGGAGTGGACAGGCATATACGCTGTGAGTTTGTTCTATACACAAAAGCCCTTAGCATCATTTGGAATAAACGGGCGTGGATTTCAGGCTTGAAGACTGCGTGACAAACACCACTGACAACAGGATTTCACGCGGAAGAAAACGAGAGGTCTGCGTGTTGCCAGAGTTTTCAAAATAACATCGCATGCTTTTTCACGTGACATCCGCTGTCGGAAGCAGCGATCTCGCTCCAATAATGTCGCAGGCGCGCTTGACGGTCGGCGGCCGCGCACATCACTGACCAGAGCGGTGCGCGTTTAAAGCGCTCGTTGAACGCAGCCGCCCGTAATGCCGCTGCTTCTGCCAGAGCTCGAACCGAGCGCACACACGGCGACCACAGATAGGCTTTAGTTCAAAGGAGGCGAGACTCACGATGCAGGTGATTCCTATGACGAGCGCCCCGTCGCGTATACTGCACACGAAACAGCAGCGACTGAGGATCGCCATGGTCGTCGCTGCGCCCGCGCTCAGTGCACGGGCCTCGGCCGGGCGGCGCACTGTGCCCCCGCGCAGGGCGGCAATCCCCCCCGCGGGCTTAGAAACACTTTTAGCCCGCGGTATCCCTGCTCGTTCAGTGGCCGTTTCCCCGTTTCCTGGCACTCCGCCCGCTGGTGGCCAGTGTGAGTTCGGCGCGCAAGGTTCGCGCACGCGGTTTCTATTTTGGTGCGATACTCTAACCGCGCGGAATAAAGAGGGCAGTGTCGTCCGAGTGGGCAGGCCTCGGCCGTCGGTTAATGTTTTAATTGCGCATTGCGGTCCAAACAGAAGGCGGCTACTAATTACGCTGCAAAATAGAGTCCAGATAGAAAATGGCGCACTGGAATAAATTCTTAGCGCTGGGAGAGTGGCGTAGCCAGAAATTTCGTTCGGGGGGGCTCACGTTGCAACTCGGCCTCCACCTTAAGAATTTGTCGAGGGAGCAAATACGTGAATAATAACTGCATTGCTATTGCGCAAGATGCCGCAAACGAATTCTTGAACGCTGCGCGCTGTCAAGACAAGTAAAATACCTATTTTTTCATAAAAGAATACACTTGTATGTCCCGAAAATTGTGTCCAAATATCATGATATCAATTCTTCGATGCTTTTGTCTATTTAATAGGTAAAGAAATTATCGCATGAACTTTAGAACTATATCAGCTCGAAACAAGTAAAGCACTGCATACCGCTGATATAAAAAATTTAAAGCTCATGAAATTAAAATTTGAGGACAAATAGTTTAATGAAACTCTGTCAGCCAAAAACTTTGTTTACATTTTTCTACATATGCCGCGGCCAAGGAAAAAAACTCAATGACTCTGTCATTTATTCCAATGTATTGCTCAGAAGCAGCTATCATCGGTCATGTACTGTGAGCCAATGCACCGAAATTACAGTCTCGACAGAGAGCATGTATAAAAAGCAGGAGTTCTGCAAAATATACGAGGACGAGTCAAATGAAAGTGAGCCGATGCAAATATATGGCAAACGGGGTACTTTATTTAAAAGTAGTCTCCATGAGCATTTAGACATTTGTCCTACTGGCTAACGAGTCGCGTTATTCCTGTCTAATAAAACTCCCTGGGTTCCGGCTTCAAAATATCTGTAACTTCACGTTACCGTCCGACATGAATCTGGTTCCCTTGAGCTGTTTTTTCAATTGCACCAAAATTAGGAAGTCGCAAGGTGACAGATCTGGACTGTATGGCGTATGTTGCAGCGTTTCCTACTTGGTCTTTGCCAGTTTTGTATTAACCACATAAGCGACGTGGGCACGGGCGTTTTCGTGAAGCAAGATGACACCATTCGTCATTTCTCCACGTCGTTTGTCCTTGACACGCAGCCGATCCGGCGTTTCACGATAACGGAAAACGATTGATAGTCTCTCCAGGATTAGCAAATTATATCAGTAATGGCTTCTGACGATAGAAAAAAAAAGTCAACAACACCTTTCCGACGGAAATGACGGCCTTAAATTTGCTTTTTTGGGGGGATGGTGAATTCGAATGCTTCCACTGTAAGATTTGCCTTCGTGTTTCAGGCTTTAGCAGTGGCACCATGATTTGTTCCCGGTCACAATTGCAGACAAGAAGTCGCCACCCTTATTGTGATACCGGATTAGGTGATCGAGTCAAGCCAGCGCCGAACTTCGTCTTCTGGCTGTGAGTCAAAATCTTGGGCACCCATTGCGCACACAAGAGCCGGTAACCGAAATGTTACGGAATTGTGGCGTGAACCACACCATGACTGATGTCCGCACGCTCTGCCAGTTCATCGATGCTTATCCTCCGTTGTCTAATCAGCTCATCAACCTTTGCAATTGTGTTGCGGGTGATTGCGCGGTGGCTTTGGCCCGGTCTTGGATCGTCTTTGCAACTTTCCCGTCCTTTTAACCATTTTCTCCAACGCTTCACAGTGGCCAACAAAATGCAATGTTCAACGCACACGGCGGCCATATGGCAACCTATCTCTTTTTTTAGAAAACGCCTTCAGCTGTCAAAAACCTCACGACATCACGCTATTCAACTTTTGGAGCGTCCATTATGTCACGCAATAGCGTTCAATGCAGCGTGTAAGAGCATTAAAGAACCTTTATCCTCACACCTGCGTGTCACTTTTGTACATGAGAGATGCCTGTGTGCTACGCGCATGCTTCGCAGATGATGAACAGAACCATCATTGCGCGGGGTTGGTTGGCTCACTTTCATTTGACTCCCCCTCATACATTAGAAACGCAAAGACACAATGAAATATAGAAATGCGAAAATACAGCTTGATAAAAGGAAAAAAGTGTCACAGGAAAGAATAGCCACTGCACGTATAGACGAAACCTCGCAATAAGATATTTAAATACACGTATACGTCTCCAATAAATTTACGTATCTAAGAGAAACTCACGGTATATAATGCGTCAAACAAGGCAAACAAACATGTTGTGTAATCACAGATCACAGATAACAATCCTAATGCCCACCTCTCCTCCCTCCATTCCCCCCGATGTATCGCGTGCGACGGAAGCCGGCACGCTTCTTCCCCGCTTTTCTCCCTTTCGCACACAAGACTGAGCCACCATCGCCGGCTCACCCATGCCGTCCCCTCCACATCTTTTCACTCACACATACAGCATGCGGCACGCGGTCCCGATGTTATCGCCCTTAATTGGACTTTATACTGAACATGACGGTGACAGCGACGGCAGGAATGCGCCTGGAGTGTCCATGTAATTGCTATCGCAATAATAGAGAGTTTTAGAATAGGCGCCCTAAAGGTTTTGGGGCCCCGAAGAAATAGCGTCGAAGCCACTGCGCATGCGCGAGACGGAAACTGTGTTTGGGTTTTGCGTTGGGAACGCTATTTCACCGATTTAGCGTGAGCCCAAATAGGGGCCGCCAAAGCTTTGCGTCGGCAAATATGGCGGCACCCATCGAAGCGACGGCTCGAACCTTGCACCAAACTGGGTTCAATTCGGGGTAACACATGAAGTTCGCAAGCTAGGAGAAGTGACTGCGGTTATCGCTTTCTCTCAACTAGCGGGTGTTGTGAAGATTGACTCATTAGATGCCGCTGATTCCGAATTCAATTGTGGATTTTAAGGCTCGTAGGCCTAACACGGCTAAGCTTGGCTGGTCAAGGTACGTAAAGTTGATTTGCGCAAAACTAAGCGCAACAAATTCTTTGATGCTTACAGAACAACCTCTAAATTGTATTTAAACGCGAAAAAACAAAAGTCCAAATTACTATTGCCATCATAAAATGGTGTATATTATTCAATTATTTCTAATAGCTTTTCTTTGGCGCCGTAGTGGCCCTGTCAGCGCAAGACGCTATCCGCAAACGCAAGGCCCTATTCTAAAACTCTTCACTCCTGCGTGCTCCAACGCTAACACTGGCAAAGCTCGTTGGGGCTTCAAACTATTGGGGCTCGTATTCTAAAACTCTCGAATATAATAAGAATATCCAGCAACTGCAGCATCCTGCGGCCCACTACTTTCCTAAAAAGAAATAACAAAATCGAACTTTTACCATGCGACAACTCGCTGCCGGAACGTCTTTTTTGTGTGTGTGTGCATGGGGCTGCGGCATCCAAATGAAACAAAACAAATGCAAAGGAAAGCATGCTGGCCAGAATCGAATACCTGCTTTGGGCACCTACTGTGGCTACCGAAGGAATATCGAAGAAAACGTGAGACGCTTGGCCCACAGAGAACCATACGCATAGTAGTCGGTATCCTACACCGGCGAGACAAGAGTTTTCGGATAGGTAGCGCTCTAGCGAACACGTTGCAATACGCCGAGCCTCCACAGTGATGGCGGCAAGCGACCATTGTTTATTTTACTCGCCTGCTATCCAGAAAGCATCCAAAACTCTGCCAGGTGAAATTCCACTCGGCCAGAGAAACACGAGAAAAACGCATGCGCTCTGGCTGGCTCTGGCAGCCCACGGGTAGCGAGAACAAGAAAATTGAAGAGGATCAATGTGTCCTCGCGAATAAAAGTCAAAGTATAAAAATAAATTAGAACGTAGTTACCTTCGCTGGCTTTAATGTCTTGACGTGGATGCTTCTGCGCAAGTGAAATTTTGATATTCTATTCTGTGACATGACGGCACAAATGAACTACTACAAGGCCTCATCTCATCGGACCTCGCTGCATGCTTTGTCAACTTGTCTGATAGTGGGTTGACTTCGCTTGTGTCGTTGTATGGTGCGATGTAAGACTTTAGAAAGGTCAATGCACCTTTGGCGTCAAATGTTTATAACAACGTTAAGCTCACAAAGTTCTGGAATTGAAAATCTAAAACACGACTTTACAAA